>NC_142944.1:47773380-47868380 GCF_046866305.1 Octopus bimaculoides | reverse complement strand
TTCATGTTCTGGGTTCAAATTCTGCTGAGGTCAGCTTTGGCTTTCATCCTTTTAGGGTGAACACTGGAGTTGATGTAATTGACTAACCCCTCCCCACAAAATTTCAGGTCTTGTGCCTATAGTAGAAAGGCTTATTATTATTATTATTATCATTATTACTTGCAAGACAAGGGTACAGATATGGGTGTGTAGTTAAATCCTGTGGTTCTAGGTTCGATCTCAGTGTACAGAACTTTGGGCAGATGTGTTATCTACCATATTCTTGGATTGGCCCTTCCACTGTGAGCAAAATTGACAAAAGGAAACTGAAGGAACAACCTGCAGTGTGTATGTGTATATATATATATATATATATATATATATATATATATATATATGTATGCATATCAGTGAAAGATATGCACATCATTGAGAAAATTACCAATAATTGACATGGCTTGATTCTGTTGAAGTTATACATATTTTCTTTTCAGTCATCATAGGATATATATATATATCTTTCCTTTCACTCTCTCTTCCTCTTTCTTCCCCTGCTCTTCCTCTTCTCTCTTTCTCTCTCGCCAAGTAACCATGTACCTCCTCTATAGTAAGACACCTGTTTCTGCTTCTCTGTCTCTCTCTCTCACACTCTAACTTTTCATCAACTGATACAAGATCACCTCCTCCAATGCTCCCTCCCCTCAAAATCCCTTGTCTTGCAAGTTACTTTGTGACCCTGCTAGTGCTGGTGCTACATAAAAAGCATCCAGTCTACATTGTAAAGTGGTTGGCATTTTGAAGGGCTTCCAGCTGTAAAAAATCATACCAAAACTCACTTCGCCTGTGCTGGAGCCATGTAAAAAGCACTGAGTCCACTCTGCAGAGTGGTTGGTGTTAGGAAGGCCATCCAGCTGTAAAAACCCTGCCAAAACCGATACAGTAGCCTGGGGTGGCCCGCTCCTGTCAACTGTCCTACCCATGCATACATGGAAGGCGGACGTTAAACAATGATGATATATATATGTATATATTCAATGATGCTTCTTTCAGTTTCTGTTTACCAAATCCACTTGCAAGGCTTTGCTCAGCCCAGGGCTATAGTAGAAGTCACTTGTTCAAGGTGCCACAAAGTGAGACTGGACTCAGATCCTTGTAGTTGAGAAGCAACGACTGGCACCCATGCCAACCTCTCCTTCATTGGACACTAAACTCTGCTTGCGAAGACCTGTTGGGGCAAGTGAAATCGTAATTGAAACATACTCAATGACTGGCACCTGTGCCAGTGGAGCACTAACAGCACTGTCTGAGCGTGTTCATCGCCAGAGTAGCTGTCTGGCTTCCGTGCTAGTGGCCAGTAAATAGCACCATTTGAGCGTGATCGTTACCAGCGTCACCTTCCTGGCACTTGTGCTGGTGGCACGTTAGAAAATCATTCGAGCAATGTCGTTGCCAGTGCTGCTGGACTGGCTCCCGTGCAGGTGGCACGTAAAAAACACCTTTTTGAGCATGGCCATTGCCAGTACCGTATGACTGGCCCTCGTGCCGGTGGCACGTAAAAGCAGCCACTACACTCTCGGAGTGGTTGGCATTAGGAAGGCATCCAGCTGTAGAAATTCTGCCAGATCAGATTGGAGCCTGGTGCAGCCAGTCCCCAGTCAAATTGTCCAACCCATGCTAGCATGGAAAGCGGACGTTAAACGATGATGATGATGATGACAGCCATGCCTGCATCTATGAATTGCATCAAACAGTGAATACTTCTTTCAATATTTTGCTTGCTTCATTATACATTGCTTTTTTTTTTTTAACCCTTTTTTCTTTCATTGTTCTTACAGTGCCGCTGATACGACACATGGAGTCACGCATCCTGATTCCAACACCATTTTCACCATTGCAGTAGTAGCAGTTATTAAATATACAAGATAACGCATTGCAACATCACTCTATACAAACTTGTTAAAGAAAAGCTAAAAAAAAAAAGGAAAAAAATAAAAAAGAAACCCACCTGCTTTCAAACCCCTTGTCATTGTAATTCTACTCTTTAACATCCAACCACAAAAATAAAAATAAAAATAAAGAAATGGTGGAATCTTCAAGAGTGTAGCTGCTGCTGCTGCTGTTCTTAGAGTGGGACATCTTCAGGTACCCACCTGTACTACTGATGCTTATATTAGTACTTGGGAGTAGAAGCTGAAGCATTTTCTAAGAAACGGGTGGACACACACATGCACGCACACATACACATACACATGTACACACTAGTTTTCTCTCAAGTTAAGAAAACACTTCTATTTGTAAACTATATTTACTTCCTGCTCTCTGACCCTCTTTTCCCAGCTTCTCTTCCTCCTCCTCCTATCACTTATAACAAAAAATATATCTAACTATATATATGTGTGTATATATATATATATTAACTTTTTTTCTTCCCTCCAGAAGTGATTTATAACTTCAGAAATAAAATAATAAAGTGTTTTAAAATGTCAATGGCAGGGGGAGATTTTGATTTTGAATAAAACTTTAATAAAGCGTTGTTGTTTTTTGGGAATTTTTTCCATTAAAAAAATTTTTTTATTGTTTAAAAATGTTCAGCTTTTTTTTTTTTCTATGTTCATGGTTGGATTAACAAGGAGCAGACGTGGTTGTGTGCTAAGAAGTTTGTTTCCCTACCACATGGTTTTGGGTTGAGTATATGTATATATATATGTTAGTTATTAGCATGTTTAACATAGACACATATTGTAGAAAGCCTGGAAACTGCAATATTTGTCTCAAGAAGGCATCTTATAGACATATAGTATCAAAAAACGTAAGTATACCAGTAGCAGATGAAAAGTGTTTATCAGTGGAATTACTAAATATGAATTTATGCTTCTTTAAGCATCATCAGTGGCTGATTATATATATGTGTGTGTGTGCGTGTATATATATGTATATCTTGAAAACCATGTTGACAACGTAATGGAGTAAAAAGTGTTCATATCTGAGGATCATCATACGACTCTGTGGTAAAAAGCTTGCTTCTCAACCACAGAGTTCCAGGTTCAGTCCCATTGCATGTCTTTACTACAGCCTGAGGACAACCAAAACCTTGTGAATGGATTTAATAAACGGAAACTAAAAGAAGCTTGTCATATATACATACATACACATATATATATAAGGATTTCGTAATGAGATAAAAAACCAAGGCTGTGTATAATATAGAACATTTATAAATAGAAGGTCTTACAGCTGTTTCCAGACCTATTTATAAATGTTCTATATTATACACAGCCTTGGTTTTTTTATCTCCTTACGAAATCCTTATATTGACACGCTGATATATGACCTACGTTGGACCCCTTATTCACATAACCACCGAACCTGGAGCTTAACTATGGTCTGTCCATGGCACTTACTCAGCATTACCTGAAACCTCTGGGTCTCATTGACACCACTTTCGCTCATAACCTACATATATATATATAATAAATTGTAAATCCAAAAAAAAAAATAACAACAAAACTATAAAGGATTCCGCGGTACACGTGTTTCAAGCTCTACATGTGTATAATATAATATAATATAACATAATATAATATGTGTATAATCTACAATGTAAAGCTATCCTCAGCCGCAAAATTATCTCTCTCCCAGGAAATTATACCATCTCGGCATTGAAGTAGGAAGAAATGTGTGATGTAAGAGGTGAAGATCCTTTCGGTATTCTGTATAGTACTATACCTCGTATAATTCTCCACCCAGACATAATCTCTCCGGTCCTCCGAAAACCTTCCATACCTTGCCACGATTCAGTGTGTAGTGTTAAGTTGGTGGTTAAGAACAATACAATACTCTGTGTATACACGTGTGTGTGCGTGTTTGTTCCCCACTTTTGCTTGACAACCTGTGTTGGTGTGTTCTCACACCCCTAATTTACCAGTTCATCAAAGAGAGTGATAGGATAAAAAGGCTTAAAAGAATAAGTACTGGGGTCAATTCATTCAACTAAAAATTCTTCAAAGCAGTGCCTCAACATGGCCACAGTCTAATGAGTGAAACAAGTAAAAGATAAAATATATATATATACCGTATTTTAATGTGTATAAGGAACCCCCTAATTTTTTTTTGGCTTAAAATCTGGAAAAAAGGTTTTGTAAGGGATTATAATACTATCCATGTATAAGAGACTCCCATATTTTTGGAACCCAATTTTTGACAAAAAAAGGGTTCCTTGTGCATGTTAAAATACGGTATATATGACAGCTGGGTGACACTTGTGTGATTTTGTGTGGTTTTCAATATTAGATTCCTCTCACTTAGATCTTTTGAGAAATCTTTAGCTATACTTCATTTTCCTTTAAAATAAGAGATATAATGATTTAAAAGCAATCTACTATAATAATACTCGTGTTTTTCTCTGTCAACATATGAATGAGAAAGGAACGGGTTATGGTAAAGTGGTAGTGGTATGATGGAAATACTATGGTGAAAAAAAAATCAAACAGCATTTCAACTGTGTGAATAGATGTGTGTGTATGTAAAAGGGAAGTATGTGAATGTTTGTGTACAATGGAAGTGGGATGGTGAATATTCAACGCTGAAAAGAAAAATCAAACCGTGTTTCAATTCCGTGTGAGTATATGTGTGTGTGTGTGTGTGCAAGGGAAGTATGTGAATGTTTGTATGTGTGATTATTATGTACTTTATATATAAAATACTACAAATAGCCATCATTTTTGATAGTACGGGTCCAGCTAGTATCAAATATTACTCTTGTAGCAGAAAGCCTTCCTTGAATTCAAACCAAGAGCATTTAAGTTTGAAAGTTAAATCTGCTGGAAAATAATAATGACCACGAAATTTGGTGGTGTTAATTTTAGCTACATCACTGAACTTTCTAATAAAACATACTGACATTTATTCCAGCCAATCATCTTTTGACTGCAATTTTTGCTGGGCAAAAAAACAGTTAATTTTAGTACCTAAAAGTCTCCTGCAATATTGTCGAACTTTTTGGCATGCTTATAAAAACTCCTGGGGTTCAGCTCTGTATAGGGATTTTTTTCTTATTGCAACTAAAGGCTATACCTCATCAGACCCACATTTAATAAGACAATTTACATCCTTGACTTTTCTCTCTACGGGATTATTCTATGAAACTCTAGAATATGACCTAAATTAATATATTCCAGCTCCAATATTTTAGCAATTTCCCTATCTTTATGATTTTCACACATGACAGACATAGATCAAATTGTACATTGTATATACTACAAATATTTAGTGTTATTAATAAGCATTGTTGAAGATATATTACTGAAGAAATTATGCATAGACTAGAATTCAAAGTGTGTGCATCCAAATTGCAAAAAAGGATATGTATATATTAAAATAATTTTCAATAATAATGCAAATCCTTAAGATTTTATAATTACTATACCAAATGCATATAAAACCAAATATTGTTGCGATGGATACTATTTCGAATAGAAATAGCATGGCTATAATGTATTTAAGAAAAGCAACGGCATTCGAATACGAAACACTGAAATGAAGAGTGTATAAATATAACACAATATGCACACGCTCACATTGTTGAAGATATAATTTCTTCCTCGCAACTTGTTATTACTATTGATAAGTCAACCTGTTAATCACAACACAACCACTCCATTTCCAATTTGTGCACTTTTTGTCTCATACACCAGTTTTAATGAGATTAACAGAATTAGATTCCCTTAATTTTTATTTCATTGTAAAACAAAAATGATAAAAATATAAGGAAATTAAACTGCATCAATGTGTTACTGTAACATTTTTGGACACATATTCGCATATTGTAATTTTTTTTTTACCCAAACATTTGTCTATCATATCTGAAAAAGTACTGGTTCATTATAGAAATATTCATTTATTTTGACAAAAAAAAAGTTTCATATATGTATATGTATATATGAATTTTTTTTCCGAAAAACTACTTGATGCAATCACAATATTTTAAATAGAAATTATTAATTATATAAAACAACCATCTTGAATAACATGCAGTCACAATATTTTAAATAGAAATTATTAATTATATAAAACAACCATCTTGAATAACATGCAGTCACAATATTTTAAATAGAAATTATTAATTATATTAAAAAAAACATCTTGAAAAAAATAACATGCAGTCACAATATTTTAAATAGAAATTATTAGTTATATAAAAAAAACATCTTGCAAAAATAACATGTAGTCACAATATTTTAAATAGAAATTATTAATTATATAAAAAAACATCTCGAAAAAAATAACATGTAGTCACAATATTTTAAATAGAAATTATTAGTTATATAAAAAAAACATCTTGAAAAAAATAACATGTAGTCACAATATTTTAAATAGAAATTATTAGTTATATAAAAAAAAACATCTTGAAAAAAATAACATGTAGTCACAATATTTTAAATAGAAATTATTAATTATATAAAAAAAACATTTCGAAAAAAATAACATGTAGTCACAATATTTTAAATAGAAATTATTAGTTATATAAAAAAAACATCTTGAAAAAAATAACATGTAGTCACAATATTTTAAATAGAAATTATTAGTTATATAAAAAAAAACATCTTGAAAAAAAAAACATCTTGAAAAAAATAACATGTAGTCACAATATTTTAAATAGAAATTATTAGTTATATAAAAAAAACATCTTGAAAAAAATAACATGTAGTCACAATATTTTAAATAGAAATTATTAATTATATAAAAAAACATCTTGAAAAAAATAACAATAACATGCAGTGACAGTATTTTAAATAGAAATTATTAGTTATATAAAAAAACATCTTGAAAAAAATAACATGTAGTCACAATATTTTAAATAGAAATTATTAGTTATATAAACAAAAAACATCTTGAAAAAAATAACATGTAGTCACAATATTTTAAATAGAAATTATTAGTTATATAAACAAAAAACATCTTGAAAAAAATTACATGCAGTCACAATATTTTAAATAGAAATTATTAATTATATAAAAAAACATCTTGCAAAAAATAACATGCAGTGACTATTTTAAATAGAAATTATTAGTTATATAAAAAAACATCTTGAAAAAAATAACATGCAGTGACAGTATTTTAAATAGAAATTATTAGTTATATAAAAAAAAAACATCTTGAAAAAAATAACATGTAGTCACAATATTTTAAATAGAAATTATTAGTTATATTAAAAAAACATCTTGAAAAACAGTAGAGTGACACATATCTTTTGGGAAGATATTTTTGTAATATATAAGTTTTTCAAACACGTTATGGTGTAATCTGTTTAGATGTAGATGTTTTTAATAGTGGTGTTGACTATTTCTGGTTCAGTTTCAGATTTAGAATCCTTATAAAGTATTCTGTTGACTTTTGTAGTTGATAATTTTCTTCCTTTATTTTGAGAAAAAAAAGAAACATTTTGAATTTTCCATTTGCACAAATGTTTAGTAGTTCACTATTTCTAAGAGATAAATCTTTGATTTGTCATTTATGTCCTCTTACCCAGTGTATTAATTTTTATCCTGTTTAGTATTGTGGGCAAATGGTGCAGTAAATGAGAATTGTTTTGGAAAATTACTATTTTTAAACCTCACGTGAGATATTCAGCAACAGTACTTTGTAGTAAAGATTGCTGATGGAGGGAAATAACTCGGAAATCGCAATACACAGATATTGTTTTGAGCTGAGTGGGGGTGCTAGATTTCCTTGTCTGAAAATATAAGGACACAGATCGTGTCGTATAGCCAGCTGGAGACTATGTTGCATGGGGCTAAATTACAGCAACATTAGTCCTAAACCAGGACTGCCATGTTATGTTGGCAAACAATCTTTACTACGTGAATTTTTTTGTTTTGCAGTTCATGTTTGCATTAACCTTCAATTTCTTCCCATTCTTGAATCTTTTGGTTATTCCGTTTGATTGTCACACATTTCACAAGTTTGTTGTCTGAATTATTTCTTCTAATATGAATCTTTAAGAATCTTTTGAAATTTGATGATTGTCTTTGATTGTTAATAATTTGTATTTTTTGTCACATTATCTTGAGTGAGAGTGAATAAAATGACCCCTCCTCATGCTGATGCCATGACAAAAACACCCCAATCCTCACCTCAACTCTCTAGAGTATTTAGTGAGGGAACAGAAGAAAAATAGAGTTCAGAGATCCCTTTAGTCTCATTTCACCAAGAACTTCTCAATTTAGGGAGACTTTATATTGGCCATTTAACCAGCTAATGGGTCACTTGGAAAGCTCCAAGCAATTTTGAGTTGTGTCTTCAAATGGTCCGTATTACAGCTGTAATATTGGTACAACACTTATGTTGAAATCACTTATAGCATGATATCTTACTTGTTGCATCTTGCATAAAAAATCGGTAAATCTCTTACTTTTAATCAACCTTTATTAAGGCGCAGGAGTAGCTATGTGGTAAGTAGCTTGCTTACCAACCACATGGTTCCGGGTTCATTCCCACTGCATGGCACCTTGGGCAAGTGTCTTCTACTATAGCCTTGGGCTGACCAAAGCCTTGTGAGTGGATTTGGTAGACGGAAACTGAAAGAAGCCCATTGTATATATGTATATGTATATATATATATATATATGTGTGTGTGTGTGTGTGTGTGTGTGTATGTTTGTGTGTCTGTGTTTGTCCCTTCAACATTGCTTGACAACTGATGCTGGTGTGTTTATGTCCCCGTAACTTAGCAGTTCGGCAAAAGAGACCGATAGAATAAGTACTAGGCTTACAAAGAATAAGTCCTGGGGTCGATTTGCTCGACTAAAAGGCGGTGCTCCAGCATGGCCACAGTCAAATGCTTGAAACAAGTAAAGAAAGAGTCAGAAATGGATAATCAACAATTGCAGCACGTAATAAATTTCATCTCTAAAAAGGATGAAAATGCTACAGAAACGTAAAACCATTCTTGATGTGTATGGTGAAGGTGCTATAGGTGAATCAATGGGTCAGAAATGGTTTACAAAATTCAGACATTGAAGATTTCGAGTTTCTTTAGGAGACCTTCAAAGCTGGACAAAGATCTGAAGGTATACACTGATCAACCCCAAAATCACGACTTGGGAGCTTGCAGAGATATATGGAAGTACCAAAATGTACCATTCGTTAACACCTAGTGAAACTTGGCACATTTCCTTCTATAATGAATGGGTTCTTTACAACCTGTCAGAGAAAAACTGCACAGAGCAATATTTCATCTGTGACATGCTCTTAAAACACAATGTATGTGAACCTCTTTTAAAGTAATTGGTGAGCGGAGATCTAAAATGGATAGTCAAGGATAGTGTGGAAATGGTTCTGAGGTTTCTGTGGCTAAACAGTTACCAAAGCAAAATATTCATGCAAAAAAAAGGTTACGCTTTGTCTCTGGTGGGATTTCAAAGACATTATTATACTCCAGCTTAGAAAATCAATTGTGACATATACAAGCATCATCTGGAGAAAATGAATCAAAAAACAAAAATTCACCAGATGAGGCCAGAAGTAGTCAACTGGAAATGGGTTATGTTTAATGAAGACTGCATGTGCTTTTCGTTACCCACACAAAGTTGCATGAGTTTGGCTGGTGTCTCTCACCACATGTATGAAACTCTCCTAACATTGCACTACCTGACTTTCATTTACTCTTTACTTGTTTCAGTCATTTGACTGCGGCCATGCTGGAGCACAACCTTTTTTAGTCGAGCAAATCGACCCCAGGACTTATTCTTTGTAAGCCTAGTTCTTATTCTATCGGTCTCTTTTGCCGAACCTCTAAGTTACAGGGACATAAACACACCAACATCAGTTGTCAAGCGATGTTGGGGAGACAAACACAGACACACAAACATATATATATATATACGATGGGCTTCTTTCAGTTTCCGTCTACCAAATCCACTCACAAGGCTTTGGTCGGTCTGAGGCGATAGTAGAAGACACTTGCCCAAGGTGCCACGCAGTGGGACTGAACCCGGAACCATGTGGTTGGTAAGCAAGCTACTTATCACACAGCCACTCCTGCGTCTATTTGTTAAGATTTCTCAAAAATTCTAGGAACAGGAAACTATTAAATGGTTTAGATTCACTCAAAAACCACCTGGGTACATTCTTTTCTTCCAAGACAGAGCAATTCTATGTGGATAGAAATCTGAAGCTGTTGAAAAGATGGATTAAATTCAAGGGAACCGGAGGGTATTTTGATGAACAGAAATTATTGCATTGGAAATAAAATTTTGTTTCCATCCTCCAAAAACACTCAAAACTTTGTGGATGACTCAATAGAAATAGCAAAAGTACAAATCACATTGTGATATCTTAAAAATTTCAAGTACACACTGGATAAATTACTCCTTTGATAATTCAAGTAGCTATGAAGAAGTTTTGATTGCTATTTCTAGCAATTCAAATGACCACACAGCAACATCATCACTATGGTGTGTGGTAGAGTTGAGTTTTAATGATAAAGACAATAGCTAGGTCTTTAACTCGATAGCATTCTGATTACTCAAACAAATGTGAAGGCACATGGCTCAGTGGTTAGAGTGTTGGGATCACAATCATGAGGTAGTGAGTTCGATTCCTGGACCGGGCTGTGTGTTGTGTTCTTGAGCAAGACACTTTATTTCATGTTGTTCCAGTTCACTCAGCTGTAGAAATGAGTTGCAACGTCACTGGTGCCAAGCTGTATCAGCCCCTTTGCCTTTCTCTTGGATAACATTGGTGGTGTGGAGAGGGGAGGCTGGAATGCATGGGCGACTGCTTGTCTTCTATATACAAGCTTGCCAAGACTTGTGCCTGGGAGGGTAACTTTCTAGGTGCAGTCCCATGGTCATACATGACAAAAGGGGGTCTTTTTACTTTACTCTGTCAAATGCAATTCTTATTTATTCATATTGTTTTGAATTAATCTGACAATGTCTTGTAGCTTTGAGATTTCAATCTGATTGTTTATTTTTAAAATAGGATACGTGTGAGAGGCCACATCTAGCAATTTGATAATAAAGCAGAATATTTTGGCCTGATATGGCTAACATAAACACCAAAAGATTAATCCATGTGAAGTTAGTTAAATACAATATTTTAAGAGATATAAATCTTAGGCATTCAGCATGTCAAATCCGGTCAGTCTGACCAATGCCAGCATGGAGACTGGACATTAAATGATGATGAGGATTTAATAATTTATGACTTTATTACATTCAAGTATTCTGCTGAAAGTGCATTGGCTAAGATACCATGCTTGTGGTAGGTGGATGCGCAATGGCCCAGTGGTTAGGGCAGCGGACTCGCGGTCATAGGATCGCGGTTTCGATTACCAGACCGGGCGTTGTGAATGTTTATTGAGCGAAAAACACCTAAAAGCTCCACGAGGCTCCGGCAGGGGATGGTGGCCAACCCTGCTGTACTCTTTCACCACAACTTTCTCTCACTCTTACTTCCTGTTTCTGTTGTGCCTGTATTTCAAAGAGCCAGCCTTGTCACACTATGTCACGCTGAATATCCCCGAGAACTACGTTAAGGGTACACGTGTCTGTGGAGTGCTCAGCCACTTGCACGTTAATTTCATGAGCAGGCTGTTCCGTTGATCGGGTCAACTGGAACCCTCGACGTCGTAAGCGACGGATTGCCAACAACATGCTTGTGGTAATTAGTTACATCTCCTTGTGTTCTAAGTTCAAATCCTGTCTAGATGAATGCTTCTTTATCACCTTCCTTGGTCAATTCAAGGCTATGTGTCTGGAAAAATCGCTGTAAATATTTTTTACCATGGAAAAATTTGCTGCTGGAAATTTCGCTGTAAAGGAGGTACACAAGCAAACTGTAAACTAGATATTAAATTACCTTTCTCTAATTGGTAAATTAGTTGATGTTGCCATTTTAAGAAAACAGCTAATTTTTTTAATGGTGCATTTTCATATGACAAAAATATTTACAGCAAAATTTCCAATAACCAAAAGGCAAGCTGCTAGGGTAAAAACCTTTGAAGATAGTGTCCCAGAATGGCTAAAGCTGAATGACTGAAATTAGTCATTGAGCTTTTCAATGAATACTGAAGTACTATATACTGATACTGCATTGTAACATGGTAAAATAATTGAATTCTCACCAAGATGTAGGTTATTAAGGATAAGTTAGGCGATTGTAAGCACATCTTTGAAGCCTTTAGAAGTTAAAATGAACACCATCATCATTTAATGTCCGTTTTCCTTGCTGGCATAGGTTGGATGGTTTGACAAGAACTGGTAAGGCCAGGGACCGCACCAGGTTCCATAGTCTGTTTTGGCTTGGTTTCTATGGCTAGATGCCCTTCTTAATACCAACCACCCCACTGAGTGCACTGGGGGCTTTTTACGTATCATGTAAAAAGCCCCCAGTGCACAGGTGCTTTTTAAGTGTTACTAGCACCTACAGCAATGCTTTGTACATAGCAACTTGGTTATTGGATCTCGATTCTGTTGTGGTGGACAGGTCTTCTCAAGTACAGCAATGAGCTATAAATCTTGGCCCTCTGTCGTCTCCTTCATAAGGCTCAGTATCCTGAGATCAGCCTTCAAAACTTCGTCCCATGTCTTCCTAGGTGTCCCCCTTCCACAACTTTCCTCCATTTTAAGTGATTGGTATTTCTTTATGCAACTGTCCTTATCCGTCTACATCACATAACCAAACCAGCATAGTCTCCTCTCTTGCACACTGCATATAATTTCTCTTATGTCCAACTTCTCCCTCAATATACCAATGCTCTGTTACACATATACACTGACATTGCACATACAGCAAAGTATACCAGCTTCATGTTTTCCTCATTACTATACAGCATTACAGTTTGTACACATGCATCATACAATCTCCCTTTCACTTAGAGAGTGAGAGAGATCTTTGGTTGTCATCAGAGGCAAAAGTTCCCTGAACTTTCACCACCCTATTCTTATTCTAGCCATATCCAACCCAAAATATTCTACTCTCTTATGTATTGAGGAAAGTGAAAGTATAATCAAGTGACAGGGATAGGTGTCTTGCTGAAGAGGAGAATACGTGTGTATGTGTACAAGGTCATATCAAAAAGTTTCTGGACAAGTTCTGCAGTGCACCAACAGAAGGCAGTAAGAGCTAGCAGTGATCTCCATGAATCAGTGTGCCAAGTGACATTGCTGTGTTTACTTTGCAAGTTGTGACATTTGTGTTTCTGTGATGATATGTATGTTGTAGTCTGTGATTTTGCAATGGACAGGAACAGAGAGCCAACATGGAATTTTGTGATAAACTTGAGAAGTCTACTACAGAGACATTGAGCACGCTTACAGTGGACGAGGCAATGGGTCGTATGCAATGTTTCAAGTGGCACAGGCACTTCAAAAGCAAAAGAATGTCCCTGGAAGACTTACCATGAGTATCAACCCCGGAAGTGTGTTACTGTGCATTGAGAATTCATTCCTCAGGACCAGACTGTCAATTGAGAGATTGCAACATTTTGCAGGATTTGAGGAAGGACATTTGGTAAAAGTAACCGAATCTGTGGAGCACAAAAAATCGAATTCTTCACAATGACAATGCACCCTGTCACCGAACTCTCCTCACTCATGAGTTTCTCACCAAAAACATGGTATTGCTTCCACAACCCATCCTACTTGCCAGATTTAGCACCTGCACACTTCCATCTCTTCCCCAATGCAGCTTAACCCTTTCGTTACTATATCTCTGACCAAAATACACCCCTCATGAGTTTCAATTAAATTCTAAAATAATCATGAATTTAGACTAGTCTCATTAAACGCCTGTAACTTTTTTATTTATCAACATGTTAATGTGATATTTGGAACATAATTGAAGAAAGGGTTCTTAATCAATTCTATTGCATAATTTTTGTCTCAAAGTTCTCCACGTACTGGGGGGGGGGGTACTGCTATTGTCTCTCACATGTAAATATTGGTTCAGCTTCACAAATCGTACTCGTTCATAATACTGGAAATATATTCATCGCCAAAAGGTTCCTGATCGCTCCAGTAATTTGTTATTCTGGGTAACTGTCTAATATCCATAATAATATTTATGGCAAAAAATGCCTGTATTTCATCTACAGTTGCAGGAAACCGCAAGCTATCTTTTTTTTTTCCGGTTTGTTTACATTCTTCGTAACGGTTTGTTTCCGCAGTAATCAAACAAGCATGAAAATGAAGTCTAATTGTTTTGCTTCCTGAGAAAGACTATGGGTAGACCCTGTTTCCTCAGAAAAATTGTTAATAAAAACGTTTTTTTAAATTTTTACTCCATTCTGGTGTAAAATCATCCTCGCTGTCACCGTCGCCGCTTTCAGTTTCGGATACAGAAATATCCGATTCATTATCGTTCACCACGTGCTTTTTTAGCTCATTCATTCTTTTCTTCGATATCTCCATATCTTCTGTTGAAAAACCTTCAAATTCGGAATCACTGCTTGATAGCATGAAACTCCTCTCCATCTTCAAAGTTGAAAAAAATTAACGCCGCAAAAAATGTGGAAAAAAATCTTCCAAAATTCACTGAGTTCAAATATCACGCCAAACAATGTCGGAGACAATAACTCAACTGTTTGCAAAGTGAAATCGAGGTGTTTTAACGAATGTACTAACGAGATTTGGGTTCAAATATACATTTAAATAACAATGGGTACGCTCGACCGGGTTAGTCTTATGAACCAAAAAATTTTTCAGCCGGCTACGGCCGGGTTTGTAACGAAAGGGTTAATGGTAACCATTGTCAAGATTCAGAGTGAATCACAAAGTCCTTAACTCGCTTACAGAAAACAACTTCCAGGCCAGATTCCAAAAGTGGCAGGAAGGCTCAGATGACCAGTGTATTGCTGTGCAAGGTTGACTATTTCGAAGGAGATGATGTTAAAACTTAGATAAATAAGTTATTTTTTATTAAACATACCTAGTCCGGTATACATCCCACTTCATACACATCTGACAAAGTAATCTGAATGCAAAAGGGTTAAATATCTGTGAATCAAGCTCCTGGTCTCTTTCTATGGTACAAAGACACAGCAACCTCACAAAACAAGGGAACAACCTAATACATTATCTTCTTTAACATCTGGACAACACACAATACCTACAGTGTCTGCAAATGATGTAAGTCTTATAATTGCTATTGATGTTTCCTGGTGACTGCCAATCCATATCATTCTCAAAGTACATCTTAATCACTAATTTTCTTCTTCAGTAGCAGAAAATACTTCAGCTCTAATTATTGATTTATTGGCAAAAAAATTCACAAGTAACACACTACAGAATGTAACCAATAGAATCAGTCTCCTCCTCCTCCTCCATTCATTGCTTCTACAACACAAATCTGTTCCCTTGCAGAAGCTTTTACATACCACCTATATTTGGCACATCTACACACCGTGTTACCAAATCCTCAAACCATAATCACCTCAACTAATCCTTCATCTCCAAAATGTCAATCCTCTAGAATTTGCCTCTTATTCACATTGTTGCTGTAGACATTGATTTACATAGGTTCAACCAAGCATTGACTTTGCAATCAATTGATCTCACCTTAGAAGACCTGTGACTAAACCATGAAGAAACAGAGAAAAACAAAAATCTTAGATATAAACACAACAGATATGATGTACAGCAGGAATTTTATTTTGTGAATTAGAACATGAGAAATGATTTAAAACTGAAACCAAGTACCCTGCTTATGCACAAAGGGGAATTTGGTACATTTGAATTAGGTACAAATCGGGCATATCAGTGGTAACATTGAAAAATAAAATAAGAGAGAGAGAGAGCGGGAAAGGTTTCTATTTTGCGAATTGATCAATGATTTAAATAAAGACCATGCAGTCTGTGCCAACAAGACGACAAATGACAGTTCTCTTATCAGGGACTGACAAAACATGATTAGTCGAGGACATAGAGTAATCTTTATGGAGAGCACAAGAAGAGTTTACAAACAGAAAACATGTCTTGTGAACAGAGAACTTGGCAAATGGGGTAGATGGAACAAAAAAAAAAAATGAACACATGAGCTATGAGAACGTATTGCAACAGTGAATGCCAACAGGAGCAAAAGTAAAAAAGAAAACAAAAACATTTAGCGCCAACAAATGTATATGTAAAATAATAACAAAGACTGCAAAGAAGTGGAAGAACTAAAACAAAAACATACACACGTGTGTGTGTGTATATATAGAAAAATACATGTGCATACATATACACAAACATACAAATAAATATACAAGTATATCTATATATCAATCTATCTATCTATAAATATATCATCATCATCGTTATCATGACTTAATGTCCATTGTCCATGCTGGTATGGGTTATATATATATACATATAGATAGATAGACAGATACATAGATAGATAGATACATAGATATATGCACACATAAAAGAAACATACACATGAAACATTGATCGTCACTGAGTTGAAAGGCGTGTGGATGGTAGAGCATCCACATTTCTTCTGACTTTCCACCAAATCAGTAATGGTTGTTTGTAGCAAACATTTCGTCATAAAAACAAACTCCAATTACACGTGGAGGATATTGCAAAAAAAAAAAAAAAAAAAAAAAAAAATAATAATAATAATAATAAAGGACATTTCTCCAAAATGTTTTACTATATATATATATATATATATATATATATATATATATATATATATATATATATATATATATATATATATATATATATATATATATACACACATATATATGTATATATAATATATATGTATATATATAACCTCCAGAATCTATATAAAGGGGAGTGGGAGTAAACATGAGTTTATTTTAGTCTGTCAAACACAAACTGCCCTGCTTCCAAAAAAAACAATCGACTCATTACATACAGTTCACAAGTAGCAATGAGTAGCTGGTAGTGATGATAACATTCTTTTATATTCCAAAACTCAGCCTATGATAAACATACATGCACACTCACTCATTCTAACACATGCGCAAACACACATGAAAATTTCCCCGCGGAAAATGAAATACTCCAATCTACTCCCGATTAAAAAATTCCACTCGTCGAATGTGAAAGTTTGTTTAGGTGAGATATAATCGATGGTAATCGTTGGCACCGAACCCAGCATTGCACTTGGGGCATTTACGCTGGCGAGTCTCATAGCGCGTCTTTAGACATTCTAGGCAAAACACATGGAAGCACTTGGTCAGCACAGCATCCTTACGCTTGACCTTGCAGGACGGACAGGTCAGTTGCTCCTGCAGAGAGAGAAAGAAATAGAAAATTACTATATGAATATCATTATATGCATAACATATATTTACAAACACACACATATATATATATATATATATATATATATATATATATATATATGTGAGTATATGCATATATACGTACATGTATGTACATACCTACATCTACATGTATATATAGATGCATATCTGGGTATAGGACATCACAAAAAACGTGGACAAAATGAAAAACAGAACATAAACAGAGCACAGAAAACAAACAGGCCACATAGAGAATATTTCCTTCATCAGCTGCCCCTATTCTAAACTAAGCGCTTCGAAGAATTAGGGCACATATCTATCTATCTATCTATGTATATATATATATAGATAGATAGATTGATAGTATTTTTTTCTTTATTCATGGTTTAACTAGACTACCATTGGTTTTGTTTCATGTTGAGAGAGATATCTCTCAATTATTATTCAAGTTTGTCACATGGGATGTTCATCTACAACATGGAGATGAATGTCCCATTCTCATTGTTTGATATTAATGTGGATATATATACATATATATACATCAGGTGACTCCACTAGCCTGATCGATTTCATTTTCACCAGACAGCAGGATGCATGGTTGCTCTTAAATACAAAGACCCTCCCTGGTGAAGAATGTAACCCCCAGCATAGACTAGTCATTAGTGACTTTAGACTCAAGGCCAGAAGGATGCCTAAAACCAGACCAATCTGGAAAAGAAGGACTTGGAAGCTTAGGCACCCTTCACATGGTCAGAGATTTAGGGGTATCTTTACCGAGAAATTTGATGATAAGGAGGAAGAGCGACAGTGCTGTGACATAGAAGGCAGCTGGGAATTCCTGTGAGACAACTTGCTGAGTGTCACAGACCACATCTGTGGCTGGTGCAAAGTCCCTCCCAAACCCAGAGTAACATGGTGGTGGAACAATACTGTAGACAGGGCCATTAGAGCAAAGAAATAGGCCTGGAATGCTTGGAAGAGTGGGGTAGCAGGAGAATGCATCAGATAGTCAAAAGGGAAGCTAAGAGACAGGTATATATAGCCAAGGGAGTAGCAGAAAAGAAGTTTGCCAATGTTCAGTGACATGAGGACGACCAAAGAACTGAAGTATCTCGGATTGTAAGACAGAGTGTGAGAGAAAACCATGATGTCATAGGAGAGAAATGTGTCTGCATGGATGATGCTGCCCTTGCGTTCTGCAAAGAAAAAGGCTTGGAGAAACCATTATGAAAGATTGCTGAATGTGGAGAAAGAATGAGAGGAGGAGAGTCTGCCAAAGGTTGACCCAATTGAGGGACCAGCTGTCTGAATTGACAGTATCCTTGTAGATAAAGCAATTAAGGATATGAAGACAGGGAAAGCACCTGACCCATCAGGAATCACTGCTGGGATGCTTAAAATAGTGGGCGGTGTGGGTTATGGTCTTGTCACCCACAGGTAGTTCATGAAGGAGACATACTCAATGACTGGTGTAACAGCACCATAGTCAACTGCAACAAGGGGAAAGGTTATGCTTTAGATAGAAATAACTACAGGGGTACCAAATTATTGGATCAGGTGATGAAAGTTACAGAGAGGATCATAGCCCAACTAATTAGGGAGAGAGTTAGCCTAGATGAGATGCAGTTTGGCTTTGTGCCAGGCAGAAGCACCACTGATGCTATATTTCTGGTAAGGCAGCTGCAGGAGAAATACCTAGCCAAAGATAAACCTTTGTACATGGCTTTTGTTAACTTGGAGAAAGCCTTTGACAAGGTCCCTCAATCTCTTATCTGGTGGCCAATGCAGAAACTGGGGATAGATGAGTGGCTGGTAAGAGCTGTACAAACTTTGTACAGGGATACTGACAGTAAGGTGAGGGTCAGCAACAAGTATAATGAAGAATTCCAAGTAAATGTAGGGGTTCACCAAGGATCAGTCCTCAGCCTCCTCTTATTTATTATAGTCTTCCAGGCAATAACAGAGGAATTCAAGAGAGGCTGCCCCTAGGAGCTCCTCTATGCTGACGACCTTGTTCTAATAGCCGAGTCACTGCCAGAACTGGAGTTGAAGTTTAGGGTGTGGAAGGAAGGTCTAGAATTGAAGGGCCTTAGGGTTAACCTAGCCAAAACCAAAGTCTTGGTAAGTAGGAAGGCTGTCAAATCACAACCCACTTCAGGTAGATGGCCCTGTTCAATTTGTAGAAAAGACGTGGGTAGAAACTCCATATGATGTACCTGGTGTAAGCTGTGGACACATAAAAGGTGCAGCAATATCAAAAGAAGATTAACCAGGAAGCTAGTTTTTGTGTGTGGCAGATGCACTGGGGCAATAAACACTGAAGATGTACAGAAAAAAGATTGCATCACATGCCAGGGGAAGAAACTAGAAGTAGTTAATAGTTTCTGCTACCTAAGCATCCAAGTCTGTAGTAGGGGTGGATGCTCTGCGAGTGTAACGACTAGAGTAAGAATAACCTGGGCAAAGTTCAGGGAGCTCCTACCTCTGCTGGCAACTAAGGGCCTCTTGCTCAGGGTGAAAGGTAGACTGTATGATGCGTGTGTACAAACTGCCATGCTACACGGCAGTGAAACATGGGCCGTGAATGCTGAGGACATGCGTAGGCTTGAAAGAAATGAAGCTAGTATGATCCACTGGATGTGTAATGTCAGAGTGCACACACGACAGTGTAAGCACCCTGAGAGAAAAGTTGGATATAAGAAGCATCAAATGTGGTGTGCAAGTGAGGCGATTGCGCTGGTATGGCCATGTGTTACGTATGGATGAGGATAGCTGTGTAAGGAAGTGCCACTCCCTAACTGTAGAAGGAACCTCAAACATTGAGCCTCACAGAGGCAATGACAGGAGACCAGGACTTTTGGAGTTACACTGTGATTGAGAAGACCCAGCAAGCGAAGTGAGATCGCAGCCATGCACGTCCAGCCCTGTTAAGAATACTCTTGATGCATTGAGCGATATGATATGCTTGAGGAGACCTGTTGAGTCAAGTAAAACCAGTATCGTTGCTGGAGCTGGTGCCCCTGACTGGCTCCCGTGCCAATGGCACGTAAAAAGCATCATCTGAACATGGTCAATGCTAGGTCTGCCTGACTGGCTCCTGTGCCAGTGGCATGTAAAAAGCACCAACCGATTGTGACCAATACCAGTACCCCTTGCCTGGCTCCTGTGCTGGTGGCATGTAAAAAGCACCATCTGAATGTGTTCATGGCCAGGCCAGCCTTACTGGCTCCTGTGCCGGTGGCACGTAAAAGCACCCATTACACTCTCGGAGTGATTGGCGTTAGGAAGGGCATCCAGCTGTAGAAACCTGCCAGACCAGATTGGAGCCTGGTGCAGCAGCTGGCTCTCCAGACCTCAGTCAAACCGTCCAACCCATGCCAGCATGGAAAATGGATGTTAATTGATGATGATACACACATATGCACACAATCACCATACAAAGACAGGAAAGCCATTGGCCTGGCTGATCAAGGTTGACTCGAGAACTTACCTTGTACTCTTTTATCTCCTCCATGAGAACTTCATCAGCAGCACCAGCCATCTCTATTTTCTTTGAACGCTCAAGCTTACGTCGAAGGCTTGCTACTTCCTCCTGCAAGATCATGAATACAGATTAATAGCATTGAGTGGTAAAAATAGTAAGGTATGATAAAAGGACACAATGGGTAGGAAGCAAATATGTTTAGGCATATCTTCCATTTATATATGTTACCTTTTACTTGTTTCAGTCATTAAACAGCAGCCATGCTGGAGTACTGCCTTTATTGATTTTCAAACCTTATTGGATTCTCATCAGAGGTGTCTCCATTAATTTGACTATACACAGGTGCAGGTAAAGATATCACTTTGCAGTTGAAGAATTAGAGCTTACCTGCATCCGTTTAAATTTGAATGATTCCTTCTCCAAGTGTGCAGTCTTTTCGGCAACAGCAACTTGGGCCTCTTTCAACTGTGATTGATATTTATCAAGGCGCAACTTCAGATCAGCTGCTGCCTGAGCACTTTCGACTGCTTTTCGTTTGTGCATCTCCATGGCTTGTTGACGTAGGCTGAAAATCCAGAAATAGAAGGAACAGTTCAAGCTGAATACATACATATGTATATAAAAATATATGCATCTAAATTTATTGGGGCAGCAATATAATCATTTTTGACCATGTCTCTATGGGCAGACCTGAAGGCATGTAGTGAGGTTGTCCAGAAAAGGCATTGGTTAAAAGTGCTTATATTCTAAATTTACTTTTTAAATTTCAAAATTAATTAAAAGCGATTTTTCAAATTTATATTAATGGGATGTAGGTAATTTTAACTTGTGTATATCTGATATGCTTTTATAATTACTTTTGTATTGAATAATTATTGATAGATCTAGATTAGCAGCAATCAATGCTATTATCACCAGCTCAAAATCTAGGTTTTGGGGTCTTGTTTTTTGTAACTTTTGGTGAGCCAGGTGCAACCACAAGAAGGTAAAAATCCCTGCTATTAATTTGATGTGGATATCAAATGATTGAATCACAACATATATTTAAATTAAACATGAAAAAAAATTGAAATATCATCATCATTTACATGGAAAAATTGAAATATTATCTTTCAGTATTTTATAATTAAATTATTAATTGACACATTATTAATTATCTTATAACAGCAATGCCTGGAAAAATCATGGATTACATGGAAAAATGTGAACATGAAAAATAATATTCTTAAAGCTATAAACCTAGAAAAGTACAGGACAAGTTATTACTTTTAATAAAGTAAAGAATAAGAAACTTTTTTACTTAAAATATTGCAGCTAAAATTTAAAATTTGAATATTAAAAATGATTTTATTATAGTTTACAAATAACACTATACTTATTTAAGTAGAATTTGGCTAATTTACTACCTTAAATACAGAAAAAAGTGACTAATCAGACAAACATACAAATTAGCTGAAAAGTTTTGTACAATAAATTTAAAAGATGAGAACTGTAAAGAGTGATAAATTACAAGAACTGGCTAATAAGCTGATGATTAATTAACTGAATTTTATTGTAATTACAAAAAGTAATTTTAAAAAATGAAAAATTAGGGGAACTGTCTAATTAGCTGATGATTAATTAACTGCACTCTATTGCAATAACAAAAGATGCAAAAATTTATACCTTAGAATATTTAAAAAATAAAATCTAAAAAGTATTACATAAATTTTAAATTTTTATATATGTAAATTGGAATTGTACTTATAAATAGTAATCAAATTCTTTAGTAATAGCTTGAATAAAATTCTATTTATTTAATAATTAATTATTTGCTATATTTTAATAGTATATTATAAAATTTTTTTAAAATCTAGCTTTAATTATTTTATAATTATTTTATGATGTACAATGATTAATTAAAAAATTTTGTATTTTTTGCTAACAATTAATTATAACTTGTGTAATTTTTAGTTTATAATATTTTCAAATTTTATTCTTTGCTGCATTATTTTAAGTAAAAAGTTTCTTATTCTTTACTTTACTAGAAGTAATAGCTTTTCCTATACTTTTCCAGGTGTAATAACTTGTCCTGTACTTTTCCAGGAGTAATACCCACTAAGTTATGATAAAACACACTTGCCAAGATACCATGTGACAGGTTTGAACCCAGGACCACAAGACTACAATATGAATTTCTTAACCATACTGCCATGCTGCCTTGAATAATGAACACAGACACACACACACACGCATGCATGCACACATACACTCATACCTGAGTTCTTTTTCAACTGTAGCAAGGTTGTTCTGCAGGATGCGTTCTTTCTCTTCAAGCTTTCGTACCACTTGGTTCTGTGCCTGCACTTGACCATGAAGCGTAGCTACTTGTTCTGCAGAACTATCCTTCTCTTCACGTAGCAATTTATGTATCTGGTTCGATTTGATGCGCTGCACACAAATAGACACACGAGAAAGTGAAAGAGACATGAAAGAATACAAAAGTAAGAGACAAAAAAAAACTAGGAATTTAATTTAATTTAAGAAAGTTTGATAATTCTACAAGAGCCAAATTGTGTGTGTGTGTGTATGTTGAAAATGAAAAAAGAGGATGGATCCTGTTCTGGTTTTGATGATGATTGATATATATATATATATATATATATATATATATATATATATAGCTATAGATATAGATATATAGATGCAGGTACACACACAATCATCAGCAAAACCAGAACAGGATCCATCCTCTTTTTTCATTTTCAACATACATAATTAAATAAACGTCTTTAGCTTTAAATAGTATAGCTTTAACTATTACACCGGTTAAATATGTACTAATTTTATCTTCATTATTATTTTAAACTTAAACTTCGTTCAACTTGTATTTAAAACAATGATAATTTAGGTAAGATGTTTTTTGTATATAATATACATGTTATTATAATGGAGGAAGGGATGATTATTGAATGGTTATTATTTTGATATTATGATATTTTTTAAATAATTTTTCTATCTTTATATAATAAGTATTTCATATTAATTCATTTGGTACTTATTGTTGGTTGAGATATATATCTAATTATTGTTCTACTTACGATCTGACGAGTAGCTATATTTTTGAATAGAACTTATTTTCGATAATTTCAATTGATTTTAATCGATTTAAATTTCTTTTCTATTTGAAAATTGGTTATGAAACACGTGTAATCTTTTTATTATATTTATCTTATGATATTTACTTTACTTTATATTATACTCATTTATTGTGCTTTTAATTATTAATTTTTCTATATGTGATAGTGGATTTTCATCGATGAGTTCTTGAAAATTGGTTATTTTCCCTAAAACTATATATATTTTATATATACTTTATCTATAAGGCTCAATTTAATTTTAATTTTTATAAATTGATTTTAATTGAGTTTTTTACCTGTAATTTTGGATTTTGTCCCTAATAATATTATTATATATATATATATATACATACATACATGTTTGTATATGTATATGCATGTGTATATAGATATATACACACATACAAAACATGTTTGTATAGACAGATGTCCTCATCACCATCCTCGTTCAACGTCCGCTTTCCATGCTAGCATGCGTTGGACGATCTGACTGAGGACTGGTGAAACCAGATGGCTACACCAGGCTCCAATCTGATTTGGCAGAGTTTCTACAGATGGGTGCCCTTCCTAACGCCAACCACTCCGAGAGTGTAGTGGGTGCTTTACGTGCCACCGGCACTCACTACACTTTCGGAGTGTATATATTTATATAATTGTTTTATTATCTGAGCCATTAATCATTATCATTCAGTTTGTGTGTATACACATACCTTCAGATAACTTATGCTATGAAAGTGATGTGTGACAATTTCCTCCACTCATGTCAATCTCTACAACACATAACCAATAACCAATATCATTTCATGTACATGCTGGTGCCATGCAGAAAACACATGTGTTTATGTCATGTAAAAATTACCTGTGCTGGTGCCATGTAAAATACACCTGTGTTAGTGTAACGTAAAGAAACATCTATGCTAGTGTCACACGAAGAAATACTCGTGCTGGTGCCACATAAAAAGCACGTGTGCCAGTTCTACATAGAAAAGCACTCGTGCCAGTTCCACATCAGGAGCACATGGGCCACTACTAAATACGAAGCACATGTGCCAGTACAAGTGTCACATAAATTGGCACCCATGCCAGTGACACACACATAAAAAAAAAAGCACCCATGCCGGTGTTATGTGAAAAGAAACAGTACTGGTATCACATAAAACGCACTCAGTATGCTCTGTGTGCTATTTTATCTTGGTTGGTATTAGGAAGGGCTTTTCCAGCCATAGAAACTAAACCAAAACAGACGACCAAGGAACCTGGTGCAGCTCCCCAACTCTAATCAAACCGTCCAACCCATGCCAGCATGGAAGACAGAGATATCTCTTAAATCAGGGATTCTCAATCATATTTTTACCTTGGACCCCTTTGATTATTATTCTATTTTGGTGGACCCTACCTAATCATTTGATGTTTAAAAACAAGTTTTATATACACTTCTTTCAAAATTTCTATTTTGTTCTTCACGCATTAACTTGTGTAAAATGTGAGAAAAAAAAAACACCTAGCTGTTTCTTGCAATACACATCAGTACCCACATCTAAAGCAAAGGCTTTTCGGGGCCCTTGGAATACTATTGTGGCTCCCCAATTTAATATTTTGTTACATGAACCCCAGTCTTAAATGATGTATCTCATTCTCCTATCGACTGACACATTTCTACTCAAATTAGTCCGTAAAAATAAAATAAGAGTCAGTAAATCCACCAACCTCTGACATCAACTTGAAGTTGGCATCATCTTTCTCCTTTAACTGCTGAAGCAAACGCATATTCTGTTCTTGCATGTCTTCAAATGCTTGGCCAGTAACATCCATTTCACTGAGCAACGCTTCTTCACGCTACATTGGAAAGAAAGAAAGAAATATATAATCAAATCTTAATGAATGTGAATGCATTTGAGAGAGAGAGAGAGAGAGAGAGAAGAGGGACAGAGAACAGAGAGAGAGAGAGAGAGAGAGAGAGAGAGAGAGAGAGAGAAGAGAGCAAGAGAAAGAGAGAGAGCTGTACTCTTCAGGCATGGAGTAAAGATTGTATGCCAACATAATATGGCAGTCCTGGTTTAGGATGAATGTTGCTGTAATTTAGCCCCAGGAGACATCGTCTCCAGCTGGCTATACGACATGATCTGCCATGTTATGTTGGCAAACAATCTTTACTCTCTCGTTGTGAGATTTAAAAATAGTAATTTTCTGATGTTCAATTATGTTTATGTAAAATTTAATTATATATTCACTTTCCAAGTACCTTACCTGGAAACAGGTGATGGTTGGCAACAGGAAGAGCATCGGGCCATAGAAAATTTGCTTCAATAAACTCCATCCTTCCCATGCAAGCATGGAAAAACAGACAGTAAAATAATGATATACATACATACACACACACACTCATTATCATCTAACATCCACTTTTCCATGCTTGCATGGGTCAGGTGGAACTTGTTGAGGCAGGCAGTAGACCTGGGCACAATCCTTTAGCTGACCAGCTCCTGTCAAACCATCCAGCACATGACAGCATGGAAGGCAGACATTAAATGATGATGATCATCATCATCATCGTTTAACGTCCGCTTTTCATGCTAGCATGGGTTGGACGATTTGACTGAAGACTGGTGAAACCAGATGGCTACACCAGGGTCCAATCTGATTTGGCAGAGTTTCTACAGCTGGATGCCCTTCCTAATGCCAACCACACTGAGAGTGCAGTGGGTGCTTTTTATGTGCCACCAGCACGAGGGCCAGTCCGCTGGTACTGGCAATGGCCACGCTCAAATGGTGTTTTTTACATGCCACTTGAACAGGAGTCAGTCCAATGTTTTGTTCACATGCCACCGGCACAAGTGCCAGTAAGGCGAAGCTGGAAACGATTGCGCTCAAATGGTGCTTTTTACGTGCAACCGGCACGGAAGCGAGACTGCTGCTCTGGCAGTGATCCTGCTCGGTTGGTACTATTAGCGCTCCACTAGCACATGTGCCAGTCATCAAATTTGGTTCAATTTCGATGTATGTTTATATATATATATATATATATATATAAAATATAATTGAAATTAATATTAATATCTATCTCCTGTTTCCATGATGATGATTATATAAATACACAACATAAACACATATCATGTGTGTATATATATACATACATATATACACATGATACGCACACACACACACACACACACACACACAGAGGTGTATGTGTGTATGTGTGTGTGTGTGTGTTACCATGTTACCTCAGTATTATAATCATCAATTCGGTTACTAAATTTTCTCATCAATTTTAAATTAGAAATTTCACCTGTTTCTGTGCTGCTAGGCTCTTCTGCAAGTCGCTGATTGTGTCTTCAAGTTTCTTAATCTTACGCAAAGCATCATCATCAGCCAACTTCCGACGTTCCTTGCGCTCGGCTTCCTGCATCTTCCGAATGTGATTGTGGAGATCTTCAACCTCTTGACGAGCTTTCTTTTCTGCTTTCATTAACTGCAAAACACCAAACGCAAGAGTTAAACAGACAGTTAAGTACGGAAGATACATTGCTATTGAGGAAAACAGATAGATTTCACTTTATTTGTCTATTAATATACACGAGGGGGTGGTGAAAAGTTCCTGGCTTTAGGGGTATCACAAAAAGCCTGGTTGGAAGCCCAACCCTCCGAGTTCTTTTACAGGGCTTAGAAAAACTGAAGGACCACTGCAATAAGTGTATGAATCTGGGAGGGGAATATGATGAATAAAATCATAATTTACTGATCCTCCTGCATTGAAACTGGGAAACCGGGCCCATGAGCCTGGCTAGACTTTAAAAGGGCACATTTATTATTTAAGGAGTATAACCAATTTATTACACATAAACTTTAACAAAATCTTAAATGGACACCCCCACTTCCACCCCACGGATTCATATGGAATCCAGTTGAGAACCACTGGTGTAGTTTATCAAATTTAATCATAATGATTTCTCGTGTTTATTATATAAGATGGACATTTTACCTGAACTTTGTCACGATTCTCTTTCGATGATGAACTCTTGTACATATCCAGTAGCAACTTCATTTCCTTCTGGCTGTCTTGGTTCTTCCTAATTAAGTAAATCAGACAACCAATCAATAATAAATTGCATGAGTTATTAATATTGTTGTCTATACATTGCTCTTCAATATAATTTAAACTTGATGCTCTGTTTATATCTACTTTAGACATTCCTAAACAGAGAGACGATGAAGGAGAGAGGGAGGGAGAGAGAGAGAGAGAGAGAGAGAGAGAGAGAGAGAGAGAGAAGAGAGAGAGAGAGAGAGAGAGAGAGAGAGAGAGAGAGAGAGAGTGAGCAGGCTGTGCTCTTCAGTCATATCCAATTATGTTCATGTAAAATTTAATTTAATGCTTGTTAATATCAAACTTATCTAAGTTGCAAGACCAGATGAATAGTTAAGAATGTAAGTTTGCAATCATGAGGGACTGGGTTCAATTCCAGAACATGGCAACTTGGATTCATGTCTTCTACCACAGCCTTGGATCGACTCAAACCCTGCAAGTGAAACTGAGCACACGGAAATTGCACGAGTCTATGGAGTGGACTCCACCTGCTTTTACACAATGTCTTAGAATTAAGTTAAAAGTGCAAGTGTCTGTCTAGTAACTCTTAGATGAAAAAGGAATAGTTGATTGAACAATTGGAATAATTTTGAAGCAGATAGAAATCCATTTAAACATAAATTTCTACCTTTTTTTTTTGTTCACTAAATTCCTTGTTTACGACTAACCAACCCTGTCTTCAAATTGCTGTCTCCAACTTGATTTTTTTTTCTCTCTTCCATTCTTAAAAGATTTAGCCCCCATCAACCAAAATAGTTTTTCAATCAACTTTTAATACCATCATTTATAGCTTCTTGTGCTCTGAGACCTAATTTCAAAAAGAATTATTCCACGTTCTCTTGAAAGTATATTAACTCTTTTGACACCCCCCCCCCCCCCACAAATAACCAAATTCAACTCACTTTAACTGAGCTCGTAAATCTTTTATAATCTCTGACTCTGAGCGACCTTTGTCTTTCACATCGAAATCCTTCTCGTCCTCATCCGGTTTCTTCAAAACAACAGGTTCCGCTTCTGCTTTGGGTGGTACATAGACAGGTGCTGTTCCTGCCCCTGTACTTCCAGCAGTTGTTGTCCCAGACGAAGATGACATCGATGCTTCATCCTTGCTAGCCTCTTGTGCTGCACCTTCAGATTTTAACTGCAGAAAAATACACGATACAAAAAAAGATATGCCTGTTAAGAGTTGTTCCATTTTAAATGTGTCACTGATAATGGGAGAGAACATACCTATTACATATCATATATTAGATCAATCTGTCATTCATTTTTTTCAATTTCTTTATTTTTTTTTGTTTTTTGTTTTTTTGGTCTTTCATTGTTAGCACTTACGTAAAGCTTTGGGAGTTGTTCAGTCCCAAGTCAGTCTTGATCAAAGATATTCTATTTTGACCATTTTTTTAGGGCACAGATATATACATAGGTATGGTGATGCAAACAGGAAAAATAGAAGTCAAAATATGAATATGTGTATAATTTTATAAGTTTGATAAGTGCCAATACACGAAACTCCCGGACCTTAAGTTACTGTTACTTCTGCTAAATATTAATAAAAATATACATATACAAACACACACACACAAATATATATATGATGGGCTTCTTTCAGTTTCTGTCCACCAAATCTACTCACAAGGCTTTGGTTGACTCAAGACTACAGTAGAAGACACTTGCTCAAGATACCATGCAGTAGAACTGAACCGAGACCCATGTGATTGGGAAGCAAGCTTCTTACTACACAACCACACCTGTACCTATATTTGTACATTATTAAAAAAAAAAAAAAACCTACATATAGGCTGAGCAAGCAAAGGAGACAAGACTGAATGTTTGGGCTTATTAGGCTTCATCAGCTAAAGTATAAGCCTTCTTCATCACTGCTTGCCGACATAGTAGTAATTATCATACTATTTAAAAATTAAATTAATTGACTAATTTTTAGACATCCTATAGGTCACAGTAAAGCCTTCATGAACTGGTACCCATACATATGACAGAGAGAGGGGGGCGGGGTAGGTAAATTCTGTTGGAATATTAAGAAATTATAGTAAGTGAGAGATGCCATTTGTTTCAGCAAATTAATCAGATCAAAATTAAGGGGCTGACATTTTAAATTAATGGTGCAGTAAAAATTCTTGGGAAGAGGGGACACAATTCAATGATAATAAATCCTAGTTTATAAAAAGCATGTCTACGTAGCATATTTTTTTGTTGTGGTAACAAATATGCTAGACATATTATGTATATCTACATAGACGTAGATATACATGTATAGAATAGACATAATAACAACCTGCTGTCCTACATATCTCCTTACATTCTGCTGACTGCTATTGACTCTAGATAACTTTGGACAAACAACCACATGTTGAATGCTAAACAGGGTATAACCTGTGTAACTCCAATACATTCCAGGCATATTATAAGATGACTGACTGATGATGAGACAAAACCTTATCTATATTGTGGTATTAGTTTTTTTAAAGAGTGATGATTAAACTTTAACTATTTCAGTTTATTTAATCACTTGGGATTCAAACCATATATCATTAATGCAAAGAAAACCTTTTTAAATGATGTCAGTTTAAACATATTTTAATCACCACAGTGCAATTATGGACTGCATTGATCAAGCCATAAAAATAAAAAATCCATTTAAGAAAAGTTTAGAAGCAATATTGCATTTAAGTATTCAGGTATAAGGTATTCTATCAAAGGCATCAAACTGGTAGAATTGTTGCCGTGCCAGACAAAATGCTCAGCAGTATTTCTTCTGACTCTATGTTTTGAGTTCAAATTCTGCTGTGGTCAACTTTGCCTTTCATTCTTTCGAGTTTGATAAAATAAGTGCCACCTGAGCACTAGAATCGATGTCGCCTTCCGATCGTTACCAACAACGCCTTCCTGGCACGTGAAAAGACATTCGAGTGAGTTTGTTGCCAGTACCGCTGGACTGGCTCCTGTGCAGGAGGCATGTAAAATACACCATTTTGAGCGTGGCCGTCGCCAGTCCCTCCTGACTGGCCTTTGTGCTGGTAGCATGTAAAAGCACCCACTACACTCTCAGAGTGGTTGGCATTAGGAAGGGCATCCAGCTGTAGAAACTCTGCCAAATCAAATTGGAGCCTGGGGTGGTGTGAAGGGTGTGAATATTATACTACATAACATGGATTAGTGATTAGTGACTTCAGAGTAGGAACTAGGCAGAGCCAGGTACACAGGACAATCTAAAGAGGGAAGTATTTGATCATATGTATGTTGAAGAAGGCAAGAGAGAGATGTGTAACATACAACACAGCTGGGAGTTTCTTTGAGAGAACCTGCTTCAAGTTACATCAGGCTTCAGCACTATTCCACTTATGTTACAGAAGATAACTTGGTAGTGGAATGGTGCTGTAGATAGAAATATTATTGGGATGTCTGAAAGAAAGTAGGGAACAGGGAATAGTATAAGATAGCTTGTTGAGTGACTAGATGATGACGGGTATACTCGGCAAAGAGTCAAGAGGGAAAACTAAATGGTTTACCATTGTCAGAAATGTGAGATGTTTCTAATTGCAAAGCAGGGTATCTGTATGAATCAAGACATTAGTAAGAAGGTACCGATATGTGATGCATATGGAGGATGTCAGTTGGGTAAAAGAAGTGTGAAGCAATCCAAGTGGAAGAAGTCTCAGGAAGTGGTAAAAGTTGATACTTGAAAGACTGAAGCTCACCAAGATGACAAAAGACTGCAACGAGCCATAAGACTTTGTACTAGCGAAGATCTATCCAACCCATGCAGTCATGGACAATCGTCATGCCACTTTGTCTGCATGTGTCAGATAGGCATGGACATAAAATCATGGTGAATGAATGAGACAATGCATCCCTTTACATCAAAAGGTAACTTAGCCTGTCAGTAACAGAGATTGATAAAATAAGTACCAGGGTTGATATGATCAATTAAATATACTTAAAAGTGATACCCCAACATCACCACAGTCCAATAAATGGAATGAGGAAAAGAATGATTTATATACAGATATCACTTAATTTAATGTAAAAAATACACTGACAATTAAGCATTAATTATTTCTGTTTATTTAATAATGCTTAAAACTATATCTTAATCTTGTAATGGATATGATTTTAAAGAATAAAATTTTGTGTTAGCCTAAAGAGAGTTTTTTGGACAGGACTGACATATCCTCTTTCCACAGTATCAACTTTTATTCAAAGTTGCTGTCCTCTTAGGCAGGTTGCCTTTTTGCTGTTGTTTGGAGGAAATGCCTACTTCATATATATTATTCAGTAACTACTGTCCTAGATAGGCAGCCTTTACTGTGGCCTGCAGAGTTTTATTGGGAGCCACTGTGCTATCTTATAGGTGGCTGCCAGTGATTCCAACCTCCTAATTGATTACCTTTGCCGCATCTCTTTACGGTGTTGTATAGGATGCTCAGAGTGTGAACTGTCACAGAAGGAGCCACTGAGAGAGACATAATTATGAGGTGACAGAGAGGGCGATACACATATAAAGTAACGGAATAAGAGAAAGAGTAAGGGAGTGTGAGAGAAAGAAACACCATGTGATCAGAGAGCACATATACAATCTTTAGCAATTAAGGAAAGGATATCTTTAACTGTAAGAAATCATATATATACTCTCCATTTCTCTGCTTCTTTTATTAAGGATATCCTTAACCGTTTAGCATTCAGATTACACCATAAAATGTAATGCTATTGATTCACTTTGTTTTGAATAAATTACGCATTATCTCTTAGCTTTGACGGTTTGATGATGTGATTGTTTATTTTTAGGATGACATTGTAGGGTAGATATGAGAGGCCAGATCTGGTTGGTTTAAACAAAGCAGGAAGAATATTTGGGCCAGATATGATTGGATTAAACTTACTTGCAATCAAATCACTCTGTCAAATGTAATGCTTATTTATTCATATTGTTTTGAATTTATCAGGCAATGTCTCTTATCTCTTATCTTTGATGATGTGATTGCTTATTTTTAGGATGACATTGTAGGGTAGATATGAGAGGCCAGATCTGGTTGGTTTAAACAAAGCAGGAAGAATATTTGGGCCAGATATGATTGGATTAAACTTACTTGCAATCAAATCACTCTGTCAAATGTAATGCTTATTTATTCATATTGTTTTGAATTTATCAGGCAATGTCTCTTATCTCTTATCTTTGATGATGTGATTGCTTATTTTTAGGATGACATTGTAGGGTAGATATGAGAGGCCAGATCTGGTTGGTTTAAACAAAGCAGGAAGAATATTTGGGCCAGATATGATTGGATTAAACTTACTTGCAATCAAATCACTCTGTCAAATGTAATGCTTATTTATTCATATTGTTTTGAATTTATCAGGCAATGTCTCTTATCTCTTATCTTTGATGATGTGATTGCTTATTTTTAGGATGACATTGTAGGGTAGATATGAGAGGCCAGATCTGGTTGGTTTAAACAAAGCAGGAAGAATATTTGGGCCAGATATGATTGGATTAAACTTACTTGCAATCAAATCACTCTGTCAAATGTAATGCTTATTTATTCATATTGTTTTGAATTTATCAGGCAATGTCTCTTATCTCTTATCTTTGATGATGTGATTGCTTATTTTTAGAATGAAGATGTTGAGTAGGGGTGAGGGCTGGATCTAGCTGGTTTGAACATAAAACAAGTAGAATATTTGGCCAGATATGGCCAGTATAAATTTTAAAGGGTAGCATAATCATTACCAGCATCGCCTTCTAGCACTTGTGCTGGTGGCACGTTAGAAAATCATTCGAGCGAGGTCATTGCCAGTGCCGCTGGACTGGCTCCCATGCAGGTGGCACGTAAAAAACACCATTTTGAGCGTGGCTGTTGCCAGTACCCTGTGACTGGCCTTCGTGCCGGTGGCACGTAAAAGCACCCACTACACTCTCAGAGTGGTTGGCGTTAGGAAGGGCATCCAGCTGTAGAAACTCTGCCAAATCAGATTGGAGTCTGGTGTTGCCATCTGGTTTCACCAGTCCTCAGTCAAATCGTCCAACCCATGCTAGCATGGAAAGCAGATGTTAAATGATGAATAATAATAATAATAATAATAACAATGGTTTCAAATTTTGGCACATAGTCAGCAATTTTGGAGAAGCAGGTAAGTTGATTACTTTAACTCCAGTGCTCAACTAGTACTTATTTTATTGACCCCAAAGGAATGAAAGGCAAAGCTGACCTTGGCAAAATTTGAACTCAGAACATAAAGACTGTAGAAACCATGCCAAATCAGATTGGAACCTGGTACAGCTCCCTGACTTACTAGTTTTCAGTCAAACTTATTTTTCTTCTTTTCTACTCTAGGCATAAGGCCCCAAATTCTTTGGTTAGTTCTCAGTCAAACTGTCCAACCCATGCCAACACGGAAAATGGATGTTAAATGATGGTGATGATGATAATGATGATGATGAGTTTGTTGCTTGTAACAAATGTACTGAGCCCCAACACCCCTGTAAGAAAAGGGTGTTATAACATATTGGACCCTAAGAAAAACGGTTGTCTCTTATAACAAAAGTAAACCTGCTACCAACGTCAGCATCATCCTAAACATTTAAAAGCTATATTGGTTGATAGTTAGCAAGGTGGGACACACACATAAGAAAGAAGAAAGCAAAGGACCACTGATGAGGTCACAGAAGTGTGACAAAAGAACTCTGGCCGAAATAGGATTAATGTAATGTAATGTAATATAAAGCTGAAGCAAATTAACACCAAATATACAGTGCGTGTGTTTTTATTGGCTAAACTGGCAATATGACCATCCCCAAATAAAACAAATAGAATAATAAAAGATTTTTTTTTCTAATCTTAACATGGCTTCTTACCTTGCTCAGTTCAGCATTGGCCTCTTTCAGCCGCCGTTTGTAGCGACCTGCTTCACCCTTCAGTTGCTGGTTGTGGTTCTGTAGGCTCTGGATGAGGTGACGCATCTCTCTATTAATTGGTCCTGCAATTGAGAACAACAACATTTGTTGAAATTGACGGTGGGTACAGAGCTCCATATACAACTAACTAATAAAGTTATACATATAAAGACATTACATAGCATGGAAGTTATAATATGTAAGCCTACAGGTCAAAAAAACCCAACAAATCTGTCAGGTGTTCTTGTTTAACCCTCAAATGAACCATAATCAAGAAATTGTATGATCAAAAGCCTTCCAATCATAGCCATCCTGTCTTTTTTTCAAGGTGTATCTAGGAGTGCATTATCCAATCTGTCCTTGCCTCATTTAAGAAAGGTCTGATTTGGGAGTAATCTGGCTGCTATTTCTAGTAAGTTGAGCAATCATATAGATTCTCTCTCTCTCTCTCGCATGCACATTGGCTTGGTGTCAACCTGTCAGTGATGCTGTTACATGCCTTTGTTAAACATACCCAGCTCTAAAATGTCATCATTATCAATATTTGTTTCCTGTGTCGGCATGGGTTGGACAGTTTGACAGGAGTTGGCAAGCTGGAGGATCTCACCAGGCTTCACTGTCTGTTTTGGCATGGCTTTTAAGGGAGGATGCCCTTCCAAATAACAAAGCATCTTACAGAGTAGATTGAGTGCTTTTACATGGCACCAGCATTGGCACGGTGTGCTTTGGCATGATTTTTACAGCTGGATACCCTTCCAAAATGCCAACCCCTTTACAGTGTTGACTGGATGGTTTATACATGGCACCAGGGTTGGAAGGGTCACCAAATAACTCACAAGACAAAGACCCTTTGACTGAACCCAGAACCATGTAGTTGGGAAGCAAATTCCTAACCAAACAGCCATTAGAAAAAAAAAAAAAAAAAATCCTCAAAAACTTACCAGTCTGTTCATTAGCAGCTAGTGTCTGTTCAAACTCTATGCGTAGCATTTCATATTCTTTGCGTACCTGTGCTAGTGTATCTTCCAGCTGAATTAGCTCAGTGCGTAGCTTCTTTTGACAGGTGAGTTCATCACTCTAAAGTAAAAAGGTATTGATAGAGAGGGCATTAGGAAGGATTTATTCAAATGCCAGTAATATACCCACATTCACATGGAGATCAGTAGCAATTCTCCATCAAGAGATCATCATCATCGTCTAACGTCCATCTTCCATGCAGGCATGAATAGAATGGCTCGTGGGAGATGACTAGGTAGAAAAGCTAACCTATGCTACTCTGCCTGATATCAATAGTAATCCTTTCTACTATATGCACAAGGCCTGAAATTTTGGGGTAAGGGACTAGTTGATTACACTGACCCCAGTGCTTGACTGGTACTTATATTATCGACCCCCATGAAAGGATGAATGGTACAGTTGACCTTGGCAAAATTTGAACTCAGAATGTAAAGACAGATGAAAACCCACTAAGCCTTTTGCGTAGTGCTGTAACAATTCTACCAGGATGCCACCTGAAGAGATATCAATAATAACAATAATATATAGGAAATTCCTCACACTGCCACAAATAGGAAAAATTTAGGAGGCAGTGGTATAGGTAATGTAACTGATCCTAATATATTACTGGTACATAGTTCACCAAACCTAGAAGCATGAAAGTAACACAGACCCCTACGGGATTTGAATTCAGAATTTAAATGGACAGATCTAAAATAAATATGAAACGATATTTCCCCTGTTCTAATAATAATTTCTTACAAATGTAAAAGACCAAAGTGACAGGAGAGAATATTTGATTACATTGATGCCAGTACTTGACTATTAATTTATGTCATCAGTGTCAGAAGGCAGTTGTGGTGCAAAGCCATTGTCTGCCAGGAGTAGCAAATCACCAACAAATGGTGGATACTGCGATGTGCTGTTGCAGCAAATGCCACCCTATTACCTTAGTGAGGTTTGAGCTTAGAATATAAAGATTGAAAATGAACCCAGCGAGGCAATTTGTTTGATGCAGTAACGATTTTGCCACATTGATTTATAACATATGTTCAAGACACATTTTGTAGAAGTAGTCAACTGACGTAATCTGACTGGCACTTTATTTTATTAGCTCTAAGAGGATGAAAACATGAAGTTGACACCAGAGGAATTTGAACTCAAAATGTAAATAAAATGAGCTTAACTATCTAGCACGGGGTGTGAGAGGAAATGTTTTTTTTTTTTTTGTCTTACCTCCATCTGTTCTATATGGCGTAGATGTCCAATCTTACTCGTTTGCAACAGGTTACGTGTCTCTTCATGTTGAGTCTTCAGCTGCATACTCTCATTATAGAGTACAGAGAACTGGGACTGTAAACACTTGTACTCACTGCTGTCCATAATAACATGCTCTGGCAAATGTTGTAACTAAAACACAATTAGAAAACTCATACGTATTATAAACTTCACACACATGCATACATTTATGTTTAGTTTTTTAGCATACACTGAAGCTTTCTCGAATTTAAATTAAAACCTTCCATCATAATTTTATGTAAGAAAACAGTATTAACTTAAGTCCCAAAACTCAGTTTAATAACAAACAAATTAATTATTTTATTATGATACACACATTTATCTTTAGTTCTTTAGCAGACACTGAAGATTGAGCCTTCTCTTGTAAATGCTTATGTTCAAATTAAATATTTAAATTAAAACCTTCCATCATAATTTTATTATTAACTTAAGTCCCAAAACTCAGTTTAATAACAAACAAATAATTTTACTACATAAAAGACATGGAATTTATAAAACCAACAAGGAAGACTATCTGATAGAAATAGCAGCCAAATTCTAATATTACAGCCATTTGTTATAAATGCTCATTGGAGGCGCTTGTATTGTAGCTAAATGTCTAATGAAGCAAATAAATTCTTATCACAATGAAATACATTCAATATAACCTAAATACAACATGAAGCAAACTACAATAGAAATAATGAAGAATTTAAACTCCTGAGCAATTGAAAATGAAAATAAAACTCAGTAGTAAATCTGGATTTAGGTAGGATTAAATATACGGGAGTAAAGTGGGATGATCATAGTTGAAATGCCATTATTCACATGTTTGCTCCAAAAGGAAATTAATTATATTCATGCTGAGCCACTTCAAAGAGCTCGATTCTTTTTTTTTTCCATGCTATACAACATGACTGCATAATACATGTTCAGACTGTCACATTGCGTGACTTGTGATTCATCACTGCTCATTGATATGTGCAGTATGGTCTATAGATTAAGGCATATTTGGAATAACAGATCTGTAAACAATCCATCATCATTCTACCTGCATGCCTTAGGTCTACTCCACCAAAGATGACCTGAGGACAAACAAACAAACAAATGTATGGATTATATGGGTTACTCTCATTCCATCATACTTACATCCATACGCAGCTGTTCAATCTCCTTCAATGCCTCATGGTGGTCTTTGCTGAGTTTCTCCAATTCACTGAGTCGAGTTGTGGCAAATTCCCGTTGCTCTTCCAATTCTGCACTGATCTCATCAAACTGTTAGGGTGGTGGCAGAGATTTAGGATTAAAAAAAAAAGAAAGAAATAGGCCTTAAAAGTTATTGGTGGAATTGGTATTATGACTGAGGAAAGGGAAGTTTTAAGATCAATAATGGCTTCAAATTGTTGGCACAAGGCCAGCATTTTAGGGAGAAGGTTGTAAGTCAATTAAATCAACCCCAGTACTTAACTGGTACTTATTTTATTGACCCTGAAAAGATGAAAAGTAAAGTTGACCTCAGCACATAATATTACTAAAGATTTTGCCAGTTAGAGTGAGTGTGATTATTTATTATGAACTCTAAATATAATATTTTGTAAGGTTATTTCTAGATATTCTGTATAAATTATAGCCAGCATTTTTGCTACATTTCATATCGAGATGTCACATATAAGGGGTTTTGTCCATTCATCAGCACCCATCTAAACAATTCTTGTTTTCAAACACACTGCTTATGTAGCCAGCACATACAGCGGTGTTAAGTTATTGGATATACCAATTTACATATTAAACGCATTCCTGGAGCTGGTACATAAATATCAATGTTTAGTAGGTATTCCGTTATGTAGGTATGTGGTATTACGTAGTGTTGACTTACAGTCCTATATTTAAGAGATGAGGAATAATGTACATTATTCACATTTGACAGATATTTGTCCTCATCTTGGTTGTTGTTAACACAGTGTTTCGGCTGATATACCCTCCAGCCTTCATCAGGTGTCTTGGAGAAATTTCAAACCTGGGTTTTCATTCCTAAGGTATTTTTCGAGGTTGCTATTATTATTATTCAGGTCACTGCCTGGAATCGAACTCGGAATCTTGGGGTTAGTAGCCTGTGCTCTTAACCACCATGCCCATGGGCATATGGCATAGTGGTTAAGAGCATGGGCTACTAACCCCAAGATTCCGAGTTCGATTCCAGGCAGTGACCTGAATAATAATAATAATAATAATAATAACATTGAAAAATACCTTAAGAATGGGAACCCATGTTTGAAATTTCCCCAAGACACCTGATGAAGGCTGGAGGGTATATCAGCCGAAACGTTGTGTTAACAACAAACAAAATGAGGACAAATATCTGTCAAATGTAAATCTAATTACCCTAATGAAGTCAAAAGAAAAATAACAATGGTAAAGTAAAAAAATATATATATATATGTAGGAATATTGCTTTGGGTAATGTACTTTAGCTACACATATTTGGATAGGAAACAAGAATTCATTGAGCTGAAACAGCTCTATAAGCAACTTGCTAGTTGCATCTAAGTAGTTCAATGTTTCTAGATAGAATCATACCAACTGATACTCAAGAAAATTTTAAAATGTTCTATCTTTTTTACTTGTTTCAGCATTTGACTGCAACCAGGCTGAAACATCACGTTGAAGGATTTCAGTCAAACAAATCGACCCCAGGCCTTATTTTGCAAAGTATGGTACTTATTCTATCACCCACTTTTGCTGAACTGTTAAGTTATGGGGATGTAAACACACCAATGCCAGTTGTCAAGCAGTGGTGGGGGGACAAACACAGACACATAGATATATGCACATCATCATCATCATCGTTTAACGTCCGCTTTCCATGCTAGTATGGGTTGGACGATTTGACTGAGGACTGGTGCAACCGGATGGCTACACCAGGCTCCAATCTAATTTGGCAGAGTTTCTACAGCTGGATGCCCTTCCTAACGCCAACCACTCAGAGTGTAGTGGGTGCTTTTACGTGTCACCCGCATATATATATATGACAGGCTTCTTTCAGTTTCCATCTACCAAATCCACTCACAAGGCTTTGGTGGAACAGAGGCTATAGTAGAAGACACTAGACCAAGGCACCATGTGGCTGGGAAGCAAGCTTCTTACCATATAGCCATGCCTGCACCCTTGTACCTTTACGCATATTTTTTTTTATACCCTCACCTTATTCTTTGAAACACCCGAGATTGTACGGCCACCTTCATGCACCACTGGGTCTTCTTCGTAGCCCCGCAACTTCTGCAGACTGTCAGCTAGTCGTCGGTCTAACTTCCTGGCACGCTGATCTGCTTTTTCATAATCATATTCCAAATCATCGACTTTGTTTCGCAGTTCAGCATTGCAAGTTTCTGCAGCAGTCACTGTATCTTGTAATTCAGATGCCTAAAATAGAAACAAGAGAAAAAAATCTTTTAATATGTTAATACATATAACTCTGAATATACTGCATCTACAAAACTCACTAACTTGTCAATGAGCGCACAAATGTATAGACAATGATTTTGGTAACTAAGAAAATTATTCAGCCAATACTTTTCTAAGATCTAGTTCTCTGAAGCCTCTCACCTTTCACTCTTTATCTAACTCTTTCCCATAGATTTATTGATAAAATACAAAAGTCAAACATTTCAAAACATTTTTCTTTTCTCTTTTCTATTTCATTGATTTGGTTGGTGTTTCTCAACCAGGGTTCATGCAACAAAATGGTAAATTGGGAACCCACAAAAGTATTTTAAGGGCTCTTGAAAATATTTTGCATTAGATGTATGTATTGGTTATGTATTGCAAGAAACAGCTAGGCTTCTTTCTCTGACGTTTTACATAGTGCAACCTACACAAGTTAATGGGTAAAAATGAAATGGGAACTTTGAAAGAAGCTTCTATAAAACTAGTTTTTAAACATAGGAATGGCTACCCAAATAAGATAGTAATCAAAGGAGGTCTGTAGGTAAAAAAAATGGTTAAGAACCCCAAGACACACAAATAATTGTATTTGGTTTGCAAGATTCTTGATGTGAACTTGCCTGATGAAACAGATTTTGTGGTATCTTGGGAGGGTCATTATACCAATAATAATAAACACATGCACTGGTACTATTTAACTTCTTTTAATATTATTATTATTTGTCAATTAGTTCTGGTTGCCAAATTCCTTTCATTTTCATCATTTTGTGACTACCTTTTCATGCAAGCAAACACTGGACAAGCTTATGCTATTCCAATCATTGTACAACTGATAGTGATAATCAGCAGCTCACCATAAACAAATTATGGGGTGGGAGATAACCACTCCAAAATACTTGCAACTTACAGTCTGGATAGGTGGCGCTGCAAGCTGATTTAGGTCTATTTACATCATTTACCTGCAGCAAGAAATTTTCTCCATGACAAAACCCAGAGAATAGTTTGTTTCCAAGTCCGAATGTGCCACTGGCATATTCAAACTGGTAATAACATTCCATTTATATGCATCACTGCTTATAGACTCCCACTCTGTAATCTGATTACTCTGTCAAATGTAACGCTTATTGATTCACACTGTTTTAAATTAATCATACATCATCTTTTAGCTTTGCAATTTCAATCATCATCATCATCTCAACACCATGATTATTTAGCGTCTGTTTTCCATGCTGGCATGGGTTAGACGGTTTGACCGGAACTGGTAAGCCAGAAAGCTGTACCAAGCTTCTGTCTGATTTTGGCTTGGTCTCTACAGCTGGATGCCCTTCCTAATACTGGTTTGAACACAAAGCAGGTAGGATATTTGGGACAGATATAGCTAGTTTAAATGCTAAAGGGTTAGTATTATTATGACAAAGCATGTGGCTTAGTGGTTAGGGGCATTCAGCCCACGATCGTAAGGTCGTGAGTTCAATTTCCCAATGATGCATTGTGTCCTTGAGCAAGACACTTTATTTCACATTGCTCCAGTCCACTCAACCAGCAAAAATGAATAGTATCTGTATTTCAAATTGGCCAGCCTTGTCACACTCTGTGTCACGCTGAATATCCCCGAAATCTATGTTAAGGGCACACGTGTCTGTGGAGTGCTCAGCCGCTTTCATGTTAATTTCACGAGCAGGCTGTTCCGTTGATCGAATCAACTGGAACCCTCATCATTGTAACCGACACAGTGCCAGTTAGTTAGTTAATATTATTATAAGTACATAAAATTATAAGAATTACCTTATAAGGTAATACACACACACACACATTAAGTAAACACAAACCTTTAAAGTGTTCTCGTGATGCCGCTGATGCAGTTGTGTCACCAACTGATGCAACTGTTTGTTTTGTTGCAGTGCATCAGCTAGATCCATATGCAATATATCGATAAGGCTTGGAGTTGTTGTACATCCTACAGGTACTTTCACATCGACTGAGTCTGAATGTAGTTTGCAATCGTTTGTATCACTGGCATTGTTGTCATCATGCACTGAATCAGATGCACCTGGTTCCTTCTTCACAACTGTGTCCAGGTAGTCTGGTTTTGTATCAACACTGTCTCCTCTTGTAGCACCGGTCGCATCTGTAACAACATTGATTTATTTTTAACCAAATACAATTTACAAGGGAGAGTAAATTAACTGTATTTTAACCCTTTTTTTTGGTCAAAAATTAGGTTAAAAAATATGGGAGTTTCTTATTGATGAATAACATTATAATTCCTTACAAAACCTTTTTTTTTCCAAATTTTAAGCCCCCAATTTTGGGTTTTTCTTATGTTAAAATACAATAAAAATACAGTAATGCTTTTCACAATGGTTTTAGAAATGTAAGTGAAGGGAAATAACTTATAATTATGACTAACTAAAACCGACTTGTGAACTCAGCTTGCTGGTATATGGCTTCAGTTCTACAATACATCAGCAGTAATACTGGTTTCTTCTAACTAATATTCAAACCTTTGTTCTCTACTTGACGAAGATGAGAATGGTTTGGTGGAAATGAATAAGCACAGGAGTGGCTGTGTGGTAAGTAGCTTGCTTACCAACTACATGGTTCCAGGTTCAGTCCCACTGCGTGGCACCTTGGGCAAGTGTCTTCTACTATAGCCTCGGGCCGACCAAAGCCTTATGAGTGGATTTGGTAGACGGAAACTGAAAGAAGCCCGTCGTATATATATATATATATATATATATATATATATATATATATATATATATATATATACTCTCTGAGTGGTTGGCGTTAGGAAGGGCATCCAGCTGTAGAAACTCTGCCAAATTAGATTGGAGCCTGGTGTTGCCATCCGGTTTCACCAGTCCTCAGTCAAATCGTCCAACCCATGCTAGCATGGAAGGCGGACGTTAAACGATGATGATGTATGTGTGTGTCTGTGTTTGTTCCCTCAACATCGCTTGACAACCGATGCTGGTGTGTTTATGTACCCGTAACCTAGTGGTTCGGCAAAAGAGACTGCCGAGTATTAGGCTTCCAAAGAATAAGTCTTGGGGTCGATTTGCTCGACCAAAGGTGGTGCTCCAGCATGGCCGCAGTCAAATGACTGAAAGAAGTCAAGAGTAAAGAGTATATGAAACTGTAATCTATATCAAAATAGTGTGGGTTCAATCTCAAACAAAGGAACATATAAATCTAAAAATATAATAAATGAAGATAACGAAAATAAAACAGTTTAAAATGAAATCAAATTGCAGACTACAAAGAGAAGATTAATCAACTAATTAACCCTTGTCAACATACTTTCATATCTAACTGAAGAACTCACTGCCAACAAAGCAAAAAGAATACAATAATAGATACACACATGAATGAGTGTGTATATATAAAAATAAAAATATATATACACTCACATACAAACATGTACAATGAAAAGTTTTACATTTTCTGCCTACCAAATCCGTTCACAAGGCTTTGGTCAGACTCTTGATCAAGATGCCATGCAGTGGGACTGAACCAGAAACCCTAGGTAGCTATGCCTACACCTATATATATATGTATATATACAGGTGAAACGAGACCTAATCTGGTTGATCCTTAAGACGGTCATGGGGTAGTTACCTCCCCTGTCACTATATATATATATGTGTGTGTGTGTTTCCTGTCTTCTTTTCCGTCCGCCACTATCCTCCATGAAAAAAATTTAAAGTGTGTTCGTGGGAAGAGCCATTTTAACGATGCGTACTGCCCTAACTCTTCGAAACGCCGGTGTTTTAATGGTGGCAGCTGATGAAGAATATGTTCTCTATGTGACCTGCTTGTTTGTTGTACCTTGTTTATCATTTTGTCCATGTTCTTTAGCCTGCATGGCTGATAATTCGCTTACCACTCATGTTAGTATTTTAATAATACCATCCCTATATTTATTTATAAATAATTTTACACATTTCGCTTGTTCCTATAGTGCTTGCTCACTTCAAACGAACTTTTGCAGGCATGATGAGGGAGAATGTTAGTAGTAATTTTGCTGGTAAACTTTGGCTGATGAGAAATCAAGAACCTATTTGGCGCTAAAGTTCAAAACCGGTAACAAGTTGACCAGCAGTTACTTGTTCTGACCCAGTAGAGGTAAGACATTATTATTGTTTACTGATATTTTTTCCGATCATGTCTGTAACAAGATTTGTGACTATTCAGTGGTACAGAAGTATTTTCTGACTTCTATTTTTAGCGATATAAGTACTCATGTAGTACCTTAATGTATAAATGGATGAATGAATTACCCTTTGTTTACAGTTAACATGGAAAATTCAATAAACAATTACCAGGGTAGCAAAATTCACGCAAGTAACAAGGATGTAGCGACCTATTCAAAGGTAGAAACTCCGGGTTAATGTGCAGTAATTTGTATAGTATAAGTAAATAAATGGAGTTAAACGCAGATGTTATTCAAATTCTTTTACTTTCGACATGTTTCGAAGACAACATTGGTTTTATTCCAAAGGAATAAACGGGGTAAAATAATGTAATCTTCTCATCAGGAAAGAAAGAGAACCCATCTCAACAACAAGACATTATAACAATTTTGAGTCATTGTCTTAATTTCTGTAATTATTTATAAACCAATACCTCAGTTTGGTACATTGATTAGTGCTTTTCTTGTTACAAGGCAACATGGAAACATGCAAAGGTCATCATGGATGTCATAGACTTGCCTTGCATGAACCCAATTCTAGATTATTGTTCAATTTGGGCCAGTTCAATGGTGAATGTAGCAGAAAGCCACACAAGGCACAGCGATAATAGACCTTGTTATTACTGTCTGAATGCCTATCACACACATGCATGCACACATGTGCACACATGTGCACAAACACACAAACATATGCATATATCATCAGCTTAATCATCTCTTAACATCTATCTGCCTGATGTCAAGCTCCAATGTCAGCTTTGGCATGACTTCTATGGCTTGATGCCCTTCTTAACACCAACCATTTTACATAATGTAACTGGGTGTTTGTTTTTTCAGGGTAATTGTGAGGTTATGTAGCTTGCAAGATTAAGATCCTCAATGGCTGGACAGGGCTACAGTAAAAGGAAGCAGTTTTAAGCTAGGTAATGAAATGTCAGAGCAAAGTCAAAGGAAGGGGCTGGAACAGATTTCTTGCAGTAGAAGAGATACATGTCTGCTTCCATTGTACAAGAATGGGAAGGAGTAATCAGTGAAGTTAAAAAAATAAACAAATAAAATAAAATTAAGATGGTGGTGTAAGGTAAGGCTGGAAAGGGAGGCCGGATAGAGTTAAGCCAGAGTGTATGGAGAGTGAGAGATGGTAAGAAATGGGGTAGGGTGCAAATGTAGAGACTGACAGAAAAGTGTTGAGGGCAGAGGATGGATGTCAAAAATAAGAGTTGGAGAGAAGGTTGGGAAGGGTAGATGGGAAAGGTATAGGGGTGAATGTAGCGAGTGATGGAAGGGTACTCAATGGTAGATATGAGTTGGGAAGCAGGTGAATGGCAATATAGCAGGGTGAAGAGCAGCAGGATAAAGATAAAAGAGATGATGTGTGGATGGGTGGGTAGGTAAGATCCCCATACCTGGTTCCAGTTTGGGCTTTTTCATATCCACAGCATCATTGCCACCCGTCGCTGATGTCTCCGATGATGGTGGTGGTGGTGGTGGAGGCGGTGGAGGTGGAGCTGGCGGTTTCTCGTCGTCGGCCATTGAGTCAGTTGCTGATGCAAGAACGTGCTCCCGAAGTGCACGCTGTAGCCGCTCGTTGCGCAGCACCAATCGGTCAAACGCTTGCAGTAGCCGGCCAATGGCACGCTTGGAGAACTCGACTCGCTGTCCAAGCTTTTGTCCAAGCTCATCTTTATCCCAGGTCGAGAGCAATGTGAGAAATGATGTTGTCTCTGGAGTTTCGCCTATAATAAGATAACATATTACATGTATAAATAAAAACGTTAAATGCTACTGATACAAAAACAAACAAATATCAGCGTTTCTTTTTCTCTCAATTTATATCATGCATTTTGCAGAGACACTAGTTCTGTTGGTAGCAGGTTTGCAACAGCCAATTACCAGTTCATTAAATTTCTAATACAGAGAATAACAAGGGAGTGCCTTTGTAACTTGAGTACAATATATATTATAAAGCACTTCTTTTTTTAGCAACACCATCCTATTCATCATCATCGTTTAACGTCCGCTTTCCATGCTAGCATGGGTTGGACGATTTGACTGAGGACTGGTGAAACCGGATGGCAACACCAGGCTCCAATCTGATTTGACAGAGTTTCTACAGCTGGATGCCCTTCCTAATGCCAACCACTCAGAGTGTAGTGGGTGCTTTTACGTGTCACCCGCACGAAAACGGCCACGCTCGAAATGGTGTCTTTTATGTGCCACCCGCACAAGCCAGTCCAGGGGCACTGGCAACGATCTCGCTCGAAAATCCTACGGGAGCCAGTCAGGCGGTACTGGCAACGGCCACGCTCAAAATGGTGCATCTCATGTGCCACCCGCACAAGAACCAGTCCAGGGGCACTGGCAACGATCTTACTTGGCTTGCCGGGTCTTCTCACGCACAGCACATTTCCAAAGGTCTCGGTCAGTAGTCATCGCCTCGGTGAGGCCCAATGTACGAAGGTCTTATTGGTAACTTTCTTGTTTACACACACACACACATATGCCACTTAGACATCACTCTCTCTCTCACACACACATATATACAAAAAAGATGTATGCAAATGTATTTACGTCTGTACGTATACATGACAACACACCCACTTCACTCACGTACATGAATCTATACAAACGTACATACAAAAATACACGGTGTGCAAAAAGAAAATGAATAATGAATTTTTACGGAAATTAATGAAGAGTGTGTGAGTTCAGAATAAAATCAAACCTGAAGAGAGTCTATGTGTGTGTGTGTGAGAGAGAGAGAACATTGCAAACAATGAATGAGATAAACATAGAATGGAAAAAATCGTACAAATAAAAGCATATTAAAAACTATCTTGTATTGAATATTTAAATTTGTGAAAACTGAGTATTTAAATTTCACGTGAAAAGTGAATACACATACATCTCTATGTTATATATATATATATATATCATCATCATTTAATGTCTGTCTTCTATGGTGGCATGGTTCGGACTGCTTGACCGGAGTTGGTAAATCAGAGGACTGCACCAGGCTCTGTTGTCTGCTTCGGTATGGTTTTTAAAGCCGAATGCCTTTCTAACATGAACCATTTTACAAAGTGGAATGGATGTTTTTCACATGGTACAAGCATCGGTGAGATCAGCTTTGACATGTTTTTTATAGCTGGATGCACTTCCTAAAGCGAACGCTTTTAGAGAGTGGACTGGGTGCCTTTTTTGTACCACTGGCACTATTGAGGTCACTATATAGCTCACAGGTCAACAAACCCATAGAAGAAAGATAATGCTTCTGTATGTTAGTGTGGAGTTAAGGGTATGAGAAAACAAGTTTTAGCACTAATAAAAATGTTTAACTTAATTTTGGGTTTTTTTCTAATTCTTTATGTCGTTTAAACCATAACAGCTAAGGTCATGCTACAGCTGAATTTTCAAATAAAGATATACTGATCAATGATCAGAACAATAAACTAACCTTCAGAATCATCAGCCGTCTCTGCATCAAACCGTTGCAACAGAACACGGACATCTTCATCAAGCTGAAAATAGAATAAGGAAAAAAAATATATATATAATGGAGAAGGTGAAGTACATCATTTAGAGGTAATTGTAATTATCAATTTGATATTGCAGTTGTCTTTATATGTGATTTGTAATTGCAGTTATTATTATTATTATTATCATGGTGGTGAGCTGGCAGAATCATTAGCATGCCAGGCAAAACGTTTCACGACATTTCATCTGTCTTTACATCCTGAATTCAAATTCTGGTGGGTCGACTTTGCCTTCCATCTTTTGGGATTGATAAATTGAGTACCAGTTGTACACTGAGGTCTATGTAATTGACTAGACCCCTTCCTCTAAATTTCAGGACTTGTGCCTATAGTAGAAAATATTATTATTATGATTATTATTATTATTATTATTATTATACAAGGATCAGTGCACGAAACCTAAGATATAAGTTTCAAATTCAAGTAACTACAGAGACATATTTTTGAACATGCCATTTCACAGTTCTATTCTTGCTTCTCTACAAAAATAGATGCACACATGCAGGCAGAAGTGCGGCTGTGTGGTAAGCAGCTTGCTTCCCAACCCCATGTTCCCAGGTTCAGTCCCATGATGTGGTACTTTGAACAAGTGTCTTCTTGTATATTATTTGTAAAAATAAAATTGAAGCATACACATCATCATCATTATAATAATAATTTAAAATCAGTTTTCTATGCTGGCATGGTATGGACAGGCACTATAAGCCTGGGAGCCACACTAGGCTCCATAGTCTGTTTCGGTGTGGTTCTACTGCCGGATGCCCTTCCTAACGCCAACCATTTTAGAGTGGACTGGGTGCTTTTTACATGGCACCATCACCAGTGTTTTTTTTTACATGACACCAGCATCCATGCATATATTTACAATAAACTTCTGTGCACTTTCCAATCAACCAATTTCATTTAAAAAGCATTGGTCTGACATTTGCCCAAGGTTCCATGCAATGGAATAGAGTGGTGGGGGGTCACCAAACTACAACTGTGAGGTCAGTTCATCTGACCTGCTGCCGCACTATACCTTTTGTGTAAAGTACCTACAATGAGAGCTCATTTACCTCTGGTATGGCATCAGTGTTTGAAACAACTTATATCTGTGAGCAAACATTTTCAAAAATGAAGAATTTGAAAGCAATTCTCTTGGTTGGATGCAGCAATTCCAAAGCAAATATTGATGATATCTTAAAAGCTAAGCATCAGTTTCACAAATCTCGCAAACCTTTTTTTGCTGCTTAGTTTGTGTGCATTGGTTGTGATATAACTATCTTATTGGTAACATTGTCTTCTTTGATAACTTTTTGGTAAATAAATATGTTGGTTGTCTTTATTTTTTGTGTATTCACTGTATTGTAGTGAAGAAAATGGTTATGTGGCCTGTGCTCATCATTCTCTCAGCTATCTAGTCCACCGTGAAAAAAAGTTTGGTAACCCCTGGAATAGAGGAATGAAACCTGAAACCACATGGATTTATAACACAATACCACAACTTCATAACACAATATATATATATTGTGTCATGAGGGCTTGCTGCTCTTCTCCATGACCTTTGAACACAAATAACTGTTTTCACATGTATATATGTAGTCTTTTTGGTACATGAGGAACTGTTTTGTATGTAAGTGACCACCTGCAGAATTTGATATAACCAGAAATATAATATATTTAACAATAACAACAACAATGACAACCATGAAAATCTTTTACTAACCTGATTCCAATAACGGACAATGACAACCATGAAAATCTTTTACTAACCTGATTCCAATAACGGACAATGACAACCATGAAAATCTTTTACTAACCTGATTCCAATAACGGACAATGACAACCATGAAAATCTTTTCCTAACCTGATTCCAATAACGGACAATGACAACCATGAAAATCTTTTACTAACCTGATTCCAATAACGGACAATGACAACCATGAAAATCTTTTACTAACCTGATTCCAATAACGGACAATGACAACCATGAAAATCTTTTACTAACCTGATTCCAATAACGGACAATGACAACCATGAAAATCTTTTACTAACCTGATTCCAATAACGGACAATGACAACCATGAAAATCTTTTCCTAACCTGATTCCAATAACGGACAATGACAACCATGAAAATCTTTTCCTAACCTGATTCCAATAACGGACAATGACAACCATGAAAATCTTTTACTAACCTGATTCCAATAACGGACAATGACAACCATGAAAATCTTTTACTAACCTGATTCCAATAACGGACAATGACAACCATGAAAATCTTTTACTAACCTGATTCCAATAACGGACAATGACAACCATGAAAATCTTTTCCTAACCTGATTCCAATAACGGACAATGACAACCATGAAAATCTTTTCCTAACCTGATTCCAATAACGGACAATGACAACCATGAAAATCTTTTCCTAACCTGATTCCAATAACGGACAATGACAACCATGAAAATCTTTTACTAACCTGATTCCAATAACGGACAATGACAACCATGAAAATCTTTTACTAACCTGATTCCAATAACGGACAATGACAACCATGAAAATCTTTTACTAACCTGATTCCAATAACGGACAATGACAACCATGAAAATCTTTTCCTAACCTGATTCCAATAACGGACAATGACAACCATGAAAATCTTTTACTAACCTGATTCCAATAACGGACAATGACAACCATGAAAATCTTTTCCTAACCTGATTCCAATAACGGACAATGACAACCATGAAAATCTTTTACTAACCTGATTCCAATAACGGACAATGACAACCATGAAAATCTTTTCCTAACCTGATTCCAATAACGGACAATGACAACCATGAAAATCTTTTACTAACCTGATTCCAATAACGGACAATGACAACCATGAAAATCTTTTACTAACCTGATTCCAATAACGGACAATGACAACCATGAAAATCTTTTCCTAACCTGATTCCAATAACGGACAATGACAACCATGAAAATCTTTTACTAACCTGATTCCAATAACGGACAATGACAACCATGAAAATCTTTTACTAACCTGATTCCAATAACGGACAATGACAACCATGAAAATCTTTTCCTAACCTGATTCCAATAACGGACAATGACAACCATGAAAATCTTTTACTAACCTGATTCCAATAACGGACAATGACAACCATGAAAATCTTTTACTAACCTGATTCCAATAACGGACAATGACAACCATGAAAATCTTTTCCTAACCTGATTCCAATAACGGACAATGACAACCATGAAAATCTTTTACTAACCTGATTCCAATAACGGACAATGACAACCATGAAAATCTTTTACTAACCTGATTCCAATAACGGACAATGACAACCATGAAAATCTTTTACTAACCTGATTCCAATAACGGACAATGACAACCATGAAAATCTTTTCCTAACCTGATTCCAATAACGGACAATGACAACCATGAAAATCTTTTACTAACCTGATTCCAATAACGGACAATGACAACCATGAAAATCTTTTCCTAACCTGATTCCAATAACGGACAATGACAACCATGAAAATCTTTTACTAACCTGATTCCAATAACGGACAATGACAACCATGAAAATCTTTTACTAACCTGATTCCAATAACGGACAATGACAACCATGAAAATCTTTTACTAACCTGATTCCAATAACGGACAATGACAACCATGAAAATCTTTTCCTAACCTGATTCCAATAACGGACAATGACAACCATGAAAATCTTTTACTAACCTGATTCCAATAACGGACAATGACAACCATGAAAATCTTTTCCTAACCTGATTCCAATAACGGACAATGACAACCATGAAAATCTTTTACTAACCTGATTCCAATAACGGACAATGACAACCATGAAAATCTTTTCCTAACCTGATTCCAATAACGGACAATGACAACCATGAAAATCTTTTACTAACCTGATTCCAATAACGGACAATGACAACCATGAAAATCTTTTACTAACCTGATTCCAATAACGGACAATGACAACCATGAAAATCTTTTCCTAACCTGATTCCAATAACGGACAATGACAACCATGAAAATCTTTTACTAACCTGATTCCAATAACGGACAATGACAACCATGAAAATCTTTTCCTAACCTGATTCCAATAACGGACAATGACAACCATGAAAATCTTTTCCTAACCTGATTCCAATAACGGACAATGACAACCATGAAAATCTTTTCCTAACCTGATTCCAATAACGGACAATGACAACCATGAAAATCTTTTACTAACCTGATTCCAATAACGGTTCACAATCATCAGCATTGCATCATCATGTCGTTGTCTATCCTCCAGCTGCTCAACACGCCGCTGAAGGTCATCTTCGGCAAGACGCCTCTGCTCAATACGTTCACAGAGTTTCTTGTTTTGAAAGACAAGGACCTTGACATCGAGCTCTTCCTGTAAAAGAAAGAAAAATTATCAGTTTTAATTATTAACTTTATACCTAAATGTACATAGGCTGGGCAAAATGGATGACGTCTCTCATTTGCAATATCGTCATCATTTGTCACGTGTGTCCCATGCTGGTATCAGCTGGATGGTCTGACAAGATTCAACTAGCCTGTGAGTTGAGTTGGTCTCCAGTGTCTGCTCAGGCAGGGTTTCTATGGTTGAGTGTCCTTCCTAACACCGACCACTTTACAGAGTGTACTCAATACCTTTTTGTGGCACCAAAACTAGCTGAGTCACCAAATAGCTTGCAATCACTGAGTGGGGCTGCAGTGTTGAGAGGAGTGACTTTGTACAAAGTGAAGAGCAACAAAACATGGAAAGAGGGACACAAACAGGTGTTTTGCTGTAGAAGAAATACACAGGTACCCCAGCAGGTGTACTCATACACACATAAACTTAAATCTGTTTTAATCAAAATCAGGAAGGCATGAAGAGCAGAAAGTAAACAATACTACCAAGAATTGACACAAGTGAATCCAAAGATACAATCTTAGCTGACAAGAGTTTGTATTGGTTTAATGAATAATAAATTGTCAGATACAGGTGTTGTAACTGATATACACCTTACCAGAAATCTACACTTTAGATAAATGAAATAGTAAAAGGGAGTCTACACAGTTTCACTGTGCCCAGATATAACTGTGTGGTCAAGAAGTATGCTTCACAACCATGAGGTTCCAGGTTCAATCCCACTACATGAAACAGTGCAGGATACCATTACACTATTGTCATTGCCATCATCATTTTAGCATCCATGCTTGCATGGATCACACAAAATCTATTAAGGCAAATTTTCTATATGGCTGGATGCCCTTCCTGTCACCAACCCTCACCTGTTTCCAAGCAAGGTAATATTTGCTGACAGCTGGACATGTTTGTACAGAAGACTGGAAAGGAACGAGACTGCTTGTACAGCAGTGATACAAGTTTACAAATACTGAGTGTTGCCAAGACAAGGAAACTCAAATATATACACACACATCCAAATACATATACTATGGTGGATTTCTTTCACTTTCTGTCTACCAGATCTACTCAGAGGGCTTTGTTCAACCTGGGGCTATAGCAGAAGACACCTAAGTTGCCATGTCACAGGGTAAGACTGGATTTGAAACCACAATGTTGGGAAGTAAACTTCTTAACTACACTATCTATCACACTACCTACCACTTACCTACCAACCGACCTTTTCTGTTCCCCTAACCTATTTCTCTCTGTCTCAGTCACTTTAGCCTTGACCTCACATCTCTCTCTCTCTTTCCAGATAGGGAAGCTGTGTATGATGTTCTTCAACAACACACCTGTTTCCTGTCCCTTTGATCATACGTTCACATTCCTCAATACTACACCCCATTCAGTTGAGGGGATCAAGTGACCTCACCAGTGCCAGTGCCACATAAAAAGCAACCAGTCCACTCTGTAAAGTGGTTGGTGTTAGGAAGGGCATCCAGCTGTAGAAACCTTGCAGAAGCAAACATCAGAGCTTGGCATGCCAGTTCCTTTTAAACTGTCCAACCCATGCCAGCACAGAGAAAGAGACATTAAATGATAATGATGATAATGATGATGGGTGAGTGTGGCATGTGTATCTCGATGTATAACAGCAAAGGATTGCTGATAAAATATTGCATCACACAAAGATAAAAAGTTGCATTCATTCTGTGTGAATATATACTCTTTTACTTGTTTCAGTCATTTGACTGTGGCCATGCTGGAGCACCGCCTTTAGTCGAGCAAATCGACCCCAGGACTTTTTGTAAGCCTAGTACTTATTCTATCGGTCTCTTTTGCCGAACCGCTAAGTTACGGGAATGTAAACACACCAGCATTGGTTGTCAAGCGATGTTGGGGGGACAAACACACGTATATATATATATATATATATATATATATATATATATATACATATACATATATATGACAGTCTTCTTTCAGTTTCCGTCTATCAAATCCACTCACAAGGCTTTGGTCAGCCCGAGGCTATAGTAGAAGACACTTGCCCAAGGTGCCACGGAGTGGGACTGAACCCAAAACCATGTGGTTGGTAAGCAAGCTACTTACCACACAGCCACTCCTACAGAATGTTGATATAACTCTTCAAAGAAGTATCCTAGCCTTGCCCACAATCATACAATCAATATCAATCTCCATCTTTAATGTATTGAACAGCTAAGTGTACACTAATACCTCCATGTTTTTGACTATATTCCTTACTAACCATAAATACACAAAAATACACTACACCTCTTTTAAGAAACAACACACAATGAGAGTGATAGCTGGATAAGTAAATGCAAATTAAATGGAAGGGATCTGCAGAAAAGAAGGAACAAGGAAGATATAGTAATAAGTGGTAAAATCTCAGGAGGTTGAACGTTGTGAAGGAGACAACAAAGAACTGTAATATGTGGTGAGATACTGTGCTGGAGGAGATACATTTAAACAAGCAATAATTACATAAAAAAATAGAGACGATGATGGCAATGATAATAATAACGATGATGACAACGATGATAATGATGTTAAATGTTTAAAAAAATAGTCATAGTGTTGACTCTTTAAGTGACAGGTCATGGTGTCAAATGTTATCTAGTCTCTCTTTTACTCTTTTACTTGTTTCAGTCATTTGACTGCGGCCATGCTGGAGCACCATCTTTAGTCGAGCAAATCGACCCCAGGACTTATTCTTTGTAAGCCTACTACTTATTCTATCGGTCTCTTTTGCTGAACCGCTAAGTTATGGGGACGTAAACACACCAGCATCAGTTGTCAAGTGATGGTGGGGGGGACAAACACAGACACACTCATATATATATACATATATACAACGGGCTTCTTTCAGTTTCCGTCTACCAAATTCACTCACAAGGCTTTGGTCGGCCTGAGGCTACAGTAAAAGACACTTGCCCAAGGTGCCACGCAGTGGGACTGAACCTGGAACCATGTGGTTGGTAAGCAAGCTACTTACCACACAGCCACTCCTGTGCCTTTTAATGATATAACAACAGTGTTGTGTTGTACCGAGGAGAACATATTAAGCACTAAAGAACAGCAGCAGTAGAGGAATCAGAAGTAAATACTGTCTTAAAGAAAAGGAGGGACACATTAGACAATGCAATCATTGATATAAAGAACGGAATGCTAATAACCAGAACACCTTTGATTATAGATCTACTCACTCAGAGTTGATCAGGAGTTAAACTACAACAACATTATCCACCTCTAAAGGAGCATTATAGGTGGTGACAAGTGATTAATATGATCAAAATGTTTCCATCATAAAGCGATATAATTACTAAAAAAAAAAAGAATAAAATTTTCTCTATTTACTTAAACATCCATTCATATCATATAAAGCAAGTTAACAGAATCATTAGTTCATTGAACAAAATGCTTAGTAGCAGCTCTTTATATCGTGAGTTCAAATCCACTTCAAGGTCAACTTTGTTTTTCATCCCTTCAAGGTCAATAAAATAGTGCCAGTCAGTACTAGGGTCAATTTAATCGACTTGTGCCTCTCCCCTGAATATTACTGTCATTGAACCTTGCAATGGATAAGTATCTCATTCAGAGGAAATGTGATCCCAGATCACTTATAAGCCGTGGAAACCAGGTAATTGGCCATTTAAGTCTTAGGACTCAAAAAGTGAAAATTTCATGCTTTATCATCTAATAGAGTGGTTTAACTGTTTAGCATTTAAACTAGCCAGATCCAGCCCAAAATATCGTACCTGTTTTATGTTCAAACCAGACAGATCTGGTCTCTCACACCTTACCCTACAATGTCATTCTAAAAATACACAATCACATGATCAAAATCTTGAAGCTACAAAACAATGAACGATAAATTTAAAACAATGTGAACGAACAAGAATCACATTTGGCAAAATAATCTGAATGCTAAAGGGTTAATGTAGTCCATAATCTTTATGCAATTATATTTTCTTTTTAATATGATTATGGTGGCAATCCCACTGAATATTTATGCTTTCTATTTACCAAACTTTCAAATACTTAATCTGCATACAAGATATGAACATATAACTACATACAACTTTTATCATCATCATTCTATGCCCACTTCTGGTGCTTCCATGATGGAGATGTCACAATTTGAGTCAGTTCTTATTTGGAGTTACTGCCCACCTAAATATGTGGCAAGGACCACATCTCATACATTCCATTTTGGGATAGGTTTCTATAACTAGATGCCCTTCCAAATACCAACCACTTCATAGAGTGCACTCTGTTCACTTTCAGAGTTACAATACAAGGGTGGATCAGAAAATAATGCAATTTTCATTTGCTTTATTTCTGACGCACCTTTGTATATAATTTTGTTCAGATACATAAAATTGTACAGAATTAATGTTTCTTAATTAAGAAATAGAGGAGAAAGAGATCTATTTTGGTTACTGTAAAACCCAGAGGGCTACAATTGCTTGCAGTAGTGCAAGAGACCACCTACAGTAACTACAAGCAACTAGAAATAGCAATCAAATCTTCCTCAAATCACACTGCCCCATGTTTCTATAGGAAGAAAATATTAGATACTCTTTTACTTCTTTCAGTCATTTGACTGAGGGCCATGCTGGAGCACCACCTTAAAGGGTTAGGACTGAAGAAATCAACCCCAGGACTTATTCTTTGTAAGCCTAGTACTTATTCTATCAGTCTCTTTTGCCGAACTGCTAAGTTACGGGGATGTAAACACCAGCATCGGTTGTCAAGCGATGTTGGGGTGGGGACAAACACAGACACACAAACACACTCATGTACATATATATATATATATATATATACGACGGGCTTCTTTCAGTTTCCATCTACCAAACCCACTCACAAGGCTTTTGTCGGCCTGAGGCTATAGTAGAAGACACTTGCCCAAGGTGCCACGCAGTGGGACTGACCCTGGAACCATGTGGTTTGTAAGCAAGCTACTTACCACACAGCCACTCCTACGCCTATGATAGGTAGTGTTAGATTCCTCAATGAAAAGATAATATGGAATGCCTTTGATCAAATGTCTACTTGATCAGAGTTAACCTGGAACTAAATAACAACAGAAACTAACAACAAAGCAAACCAGTGAGGGAACCTTTATATGATTGCCCAATCTGTCAGAAATAGCAGTCAAATCTAGAAGACCAACCCAACTGGTTGACTTGAAATTAAGCTACAACAGCTAACTGCAAGGTGAACTTAGATATTGGCATTTCACAACACTGAAGACAGGATATGAATCTCTGAAGCGTTGTTAGTACCCTTTGGTTTATAGTCATTACCAAGACAACAATCCACAACTACCATAATCAGTCCAATCTTTTTCGTTCTAATATTTCTGTTGAAAAATACTGCTTTTGTTTTGATCAACTTTGAAAATAAGAAAGAGAACCAGAGGCAGTCTATCAGAGAGCCGGAGGTAGTCTTAGCATCAAGATAATTAATTTTTGTCTAAAACATAACACAATTACTCTTAATTTGTTAACACACACTACTACTCACACCAGTAATGGAGTCCCTACATAGTTGCCTGATCTGCTAGAAATACAAGCCAATGTGCACTCAAATCACACCCTTCCTTCTTGAAACAAAAAGATAAATACAGGGACAAGATGGTCATGGCTAGAATGGTTTTTGATCATAGATCTACTTGATCAAGGAAGATTTGGGATTGAAAACTGACATCACTATGCCACTGAACATGTTTATATTGTCAGAAACATGTAGGTCTCCAATATTTGGTCAACTACTCTCTACATATCCCATTTAGTTTGATGATCCATTTACAGTTCAGAGCCTGTAGTTCTTTTATTTTCCCTGATATGGTATAGGCGCAGGCATGGCTGTGTGGTAAGAGTTTGCTTCCTATGTTTCCAGATCGTTTCACTGCAGGTCCACCTTGGGTGTCTTCTACTTTAGCCCTGGACTGACCCAAGCCTTGTGAGTGGATCTGACAGATGGAAACTGAAAGAAACTTGTCATGTATATATGTGTGTATATATATATATATATATATATATATATATATATACATACATACATACATACATATATATATATATATATATATACATACATACACACATAGATATATATACTCTTTTACCCGTTTCAGTCATTTGACTGTGGCCATGCTGGAGCACCACCTTTAGTTGAGCAAATCAACCCCAGGACTTATTCGGGGGACGTAAACACCAGCATCGGTTGTCAAGCGATGTTGGGGGGGACAAACACAGACACACAAACATATGATGGGCTTCTTTCAGTTTCCATCTATCAAATCTACTCACAAGGCTTTGGTCGGCCCGAGGCTATAGTAGAAGACACTTGCCCAAGGTACCATGCAGTGGGACTGAACCTGACCTATAATGTATGTATGTGTGTATTACTGTCTCCTTGCCTTGACATTTTGTGATAGATGTAAACAAGTGTCAACATCATGCAAGCAGTGTCCTTTATTTCCAATCTTCCATAAAAACATGCAAGGTCAACAGAGAAGGCATCTGGCCATAGAAAATCCACCTGTTTCAACAAATTCTGTCCAACCCATACCAGCACTGAGAAGTGGACATTAAAATGATGATGACAATGTCACTTCCAGCACACACTACTCAAGCATATGAGTTCTGCTAAAAAAGTATTGATCCTCTTGCTATGGTAACGAAGCAGCAAAGAGCTCCAGTTCTATATTTGAGAGATGAGGAATTATGTACATTATTTACATTTGACGGATATTTGTCCTCATCAGGTGTCATGGGGAAATTTCGAAACTGGGTTCTCATTCCTAACATAGTTTTTGTTGCTATTATTATTATTATTCAGGTCACTGCTTGGAATCGAACTCAGAATCTAGGGGTTAGTAGCCCTTGCTCTTAACCACTACGCCATATGCCCGTGGGTAGGATCTCTTTGTGTTGAGGAAGACGAAAACTTTTACAAAACAGCCATAACAATGGGTTTAGGGTTATGACCTCAAAACAAAGGCTCAATCTTTGCATTGGAAGATCTCAACAGGATTTTAAGATGCCAAGGAAATCTATGCCAAAAATGGAGTTCCATGAATGTTTCCATCAACAGAAATGACACTGGATAAAGTGTGTGACTTCAGAATGTGGACTACTTTGAAGGGGATTAAATGTTGAATTGATATGTGTCATAAATTTTCTTTTTATAGCACCAGTCCCAATACTTTTTGATCAGACTCCATATATACGATGACAGTAGAAAAAAAATGTCATACTCACAAGGGATGATATGTTACCCAGTTGGGCAGGGTCAAAACGAGTCAGCTTTTTGTCTGGCGGGCCGGCGGCCCCTGGATCATCAACTGCCGGCCGTTTTGTTGCCATGCTGTTAGGATTGTCAGTTTTGGAGACACCTTAACTTCATTGACACCCTGGAAAACAAATTAGGAGATAAGCGGAATGTATAAAATGATGAAAATGCATGTTTTGTTTTTTCTTATGTGGCATCTTTCAAATAATTTTAAAATGAAAACAAAACAATTATATATACAGATTCAATAATGCAAAAGAATAAGAAAATAAAACACAAGATTAAAATATTTTCTTCTATGAATTTTATATATTAGTTGCTGTTGTTTAGCTCTGAGCCAGATGTGTGAGCAAAAGTGTTTCTCCTGTGGCCATTCTGTCTTAATTCAAATATGGTCTATCTAGGGTTAGCTAATGTATCTTTTCTCAGTGTTGTTTTATCCCAAGATCAGCCTTATTCCAGAAGATCCATGCTCAAAAGTGTTTCTGCTGTGACCATCCTGTATTTTAGATTTAGTGTATCTAGGAATACTTAATGTCACATATCTTTCTTTGATGTTGTTAAGTCTCAGGAAGCTCTGATACCAAAGGGCTACAGTCAATACTACTCAGCCTTGACCATCCTGTATTTTGTTCAGTGTATCTAAGACTACATTATGCAATCTGATCTTTCTTGGTGATACTGTTTCTTTCGGTAATAAGTCAACAGTGCTGAACTAGAAGACCTGTTATCAATAATGCTCCAGTCACTATCTATTTTATCTTGTCAATTACTGACACAGAGTGCATCTAGTACTCAAAATGGAATCAAGTTCATCCTTGACGGTGATTTAAGTTGGGTCAGCCTTGATCAAGCAAATTTGTAATTAAAGGTGTTCCAGCTGAGACCAAACATCTTATTGTAGACAATCTATCTAGAACTACATTATCCAATGTATCCATTTTTGTTATTTAACCTAGATCAGTCCTGCTCAAGTAGACATATGTTTGGAGTTATTCCAGCATCGACTTTTGCAGACACAACACATACAGGACAATATATGTCAATTTATTAAGACAAGTTAACATTTTTAGAAATAATACATTTCTAAATCTCTCAGAGAGATTTATGCAGTAGTGATACGATGAAGTAGTTGTATGCTGTCAACTTAATGTGACGGTCCCCTGAAGGGAATAATACTGCTGTTGGTTAGACCTAGGAAGCTGCACCGCTTCCTGTCGGCCTTGACACATTTCCTGTCTCCTTATGTTTACGAGGGGGAGACAAGCACCTCCACCCAGCCATGCCTGCATCCAGGGACATGTTTCTGAGTCTTTGCTCATCATCAGTCTCAGAAACATGTCCCTGGATGCAGGTTTGGCTGGATGGAGGTGCTTGTCTCCCCCTTGTAAACATAAGGACACAGGAAATTTGTCAAGGCCAACAGGAAGTGGTGCAGCTTCCTAGGTCTAACCAACAGCAGTATTATTCCCTTCAGGGGACTGTCACATTAAGTTGACAGCATACAACTACTTCATAAGTTAACAAGCCTATAAATCTGCTTTGATTATTCTGGTCACTTGAGAATTTAATGGAAGTAAAATCTCTGTGTAGGTTGTAGAAATGATTATGAAAAGACAACAGGAAAGAAATTAAAGGATGGGTGGAAAGCAAAGAATGGGACAAAATTACGAGATGTGGTTTAATTTAAAATGAGGACCTTTATGTACTTTAGGAGCAAGATTAACTCTTTAACATTGAGATTACTCTGTCAAATCTAATCCTTATTTATTCACATTGTTTTGAATTAATCATACATTATCTTATAGATTGGAGATTTCAATGACATGATAGTTTATCTTTAGAATGACATTGTAGGGTAGGTGTGAGAGGTCAGATATGGTCAGTTTGAACATAAAACAGGCAGAATATTCAGTGAGATATGGCTGGTTTAAATGCTAAAGGGTTAAAGTTTACCATATAATGATAGTAGCTTAATTCAATATTAAAAAAAAAAAGGCAAACAAATAATAAAATATGCTTAACCACAGAATAAAATGACAGATAAAAAGTGATTCAATATTAGCTCCAGATTAGTGCTAGTCCAGAAGACCTATGATCAAGGTATTCTTTTTCTATATAGAGGTTATCGTGAGTTAAACTTGACCATGCATCAACACATATGCACAAACCTCAGCTTGATTTTTTCTTTTTTTTTTTTTTTTGCTAAGATTAGCAATTACTGAAGCATACAAGTGTACCTTGCATTAGTTTTGCTAATCCACTGCCTTGGATTGGAATTCTTTTATTGACCTTGAAAAGATCAATGACAAAGTTGACTTCAATGGGATTTGATCTCACAACACAAGGTATTGGAACAAATACTGCATGGCATTCTCTCCAATGCTCTACTGATGTTTCCAATTCTTAGCAAACAACCAAAAAGAATATGGTGCAGACATGTGGCTGCTATTTCTAGCAGATCAAGTGATGGCATACACAGATACTCTTCCACTGGTTTCAGTTTTGCTTTGCTTAAAAGTCAGTCCTTACTAAGCAGATTAATAATGAAAGCATAAGAATCCTGTCGTTTTAGGGAATACAAGGTATACTTGTTTATTTAAGACAGTATGATGAGATTTCAAAGAGATTTGACTGCTATTTCTACTTGAGTGACTGCATAGAGCAGGTAAAGGCAACCTATTATGAGAAGTGAGCCGCATGGGGCACAGCTCATCATCAGGTGGGCTGCACTACTAAAAAATCCAAGGTAATTTTTTAGCTAGGCAGGACAATCAGAAAGTTGTGTAGGCTGCAAGCTGCCAATGACTGCTATAGAGGATCTCTTGGTGTTTAATCCCAGGTCAACTTTGAACAAGCAGACCTCTGATGAAAGGCATTCAACAGTTGTGATCATCTGGTCTTTTTATGTCAGATATGATGTATTCCTCTTTTGTTAAAACAGAATGGCTACTGTTTCTAGCAGATCGAGGCACACTGGAAAAATAAAATAAGAAAAAAACATAATGGAGGCTCACTTTTATTGGAGATAAGTTCACTTTTTACATACTTTGAATGAAAAGCAAAGAGGTATTTTCTAAGTACAGATTTGTGAATCAAGATAATGAACAATAGTTGATTCAGATAAAGGAAAATAACAGAATCTGTCATACAGGATGCCAATAAAGTTATATAACCTAACATGAACTCATGATCTCAGAATCTAAAAAGGTCTATTTACCTTTGATCGCATACGTAATGTCACTGACATCATTAAATTTTCCAATTCAGGTTAATGGTGCTTATGCACTCACATACACAGACATATATATATAACCACACACATTCATATGAGTTTATTTATTTTCACATATAAACACGTGTGTGTGTGTATATATATATATATATATATATATATATATATATATATATATATATAAAAACTTTAACTTGTTTCAATCATTTGACTATGGCCATGCTGAAGGACCACCTTGAAGGGTTTTAGTCGAACAAATCGACCACAAGACTTATTTTTTCGTTAAGCCTAGTACTTTCTCTATCCGTCCCTTTTGCCGAACAGCTAAGTTACAAGAACGTAAAACACCAACACCAGTTTCCAAGCAGTGTTGGGGGACAAACACAGAAAAAAAGACGTGCGCGCGCACACACACACACACAGGTATATATATATATATTAATTATATTATATATATATGACAGACTCCTTTCAGTTTCCGTCTACCAAATCCACTTACAAAGGCCATAGTAAAAGACACTTGGCCAAGGTGACACGCAGTAGCACTGAACCTGGGATCATGTGGTTGGGAAGCAAGGTTTTAACCACACAGCCACCTATCTATCTATCTATCTGTCTACACACACGCTAACACACAAATTGTTATTGGCAATTCATAGTATTGTGTGCTGTGCCATTGTATTTAATCATAAGGCTTGTATTCAAAATAATATGAGCTGAACGGGGTGGAGGGTACGAAGGGTAGAGAGAATAAAATAATCCGAGATATGCAAAAACAATGGGATGATCATGATCACGTCTGAAACGTCTTTCACCATAAATCTACTCGAGCAAGACTGATCCGAGGCTAAGCAATAAGGAGTACACTGTGCTTTGAAACAAAAGTACGGATGCGATCACAAGTGGAACGCTTTTGACTATAGACAGGTCAACTCGATCATGCTTGACCTGGGGATTAATCTGATAGCTTTGCTTTGTGATAATCATAAACACATTGTGTGTGTGTGTAGTAAGGAAACAACTTGGAATATTTATGTAATAAAATAATAATCCTAATTTTTACTTTCATGAAAAAAATTTTGATTTCATATTCGTTCTCTACACATTTTTTTTTACATCTAGTAGGCTGTTTCTTTTTCTTCTTCTTTGCTTTCGTGATCGGATCTTAAACTGTATACTGACAAAAAAGAAAGTTTGTATTATAATAGCTCTAAATGGTTAGAGATAAATTGACAAATAAAACCGTTTAAACATACATACATATATATATATCACGAATTATGCAGTTAGGTATAAAAACATTTGTTCGATCGTATCGCACATACCTTATATTTATGTATGTAGTTACGTTTTATTTATGTATATACATATATATAAATACACATTATATATATATAATCAACATACATAGATCTTGTAGCAAAACTAACTTGCAGATTGACACATACCATTGTTTACCGGCCGATCTAAGTTACAAGATCAATGTATATAATACTATATATATATATATATGTGTGTGTAAATATGTGTACAACATTATAAACACAAATATACGCATATTAAAATCTACACAGAAACATATACATACATGCATCGTTAATTTATCACATGGCAATCTATAATCGTTGCAGTTGCGACCGCGGAGCAATCGGATGATAGATGGGAATCAAACGTATCATATTTTATCATGGCAATCATTAATGAAGTTTTGTCACTGAGAGAGAGTAATAATGTACATATAGTGGGAGGGAGGGAACTTTTAAAGGAAAATCAAATGAGAAATACAATCAATACAAACAAGTTTGTGAAACATTATAAATATTACCAACCTCAATGCATATAAACCGCCATGTTTTGCACAAAAATAGTCTCGAACCTAGAAGCTTTTTAGTAACTTACTGAATTTTTTTTTTATCTTTTTAAAAATATCAAGAATATAAGAATAGAATGAATTTGTAATTTACTTTAAAAGCGAAACTATAATGTTAATTAAACAATTCTGAACTCTTAAACAAGTGTTAACATTTTCCAATAAACTTTTATTTTATATATATATATATTTATATTTATATTAAACTCAATTTATAACTATATGTGATGTATTTTAACTTTTATGATTTTAATTATAAAACAATTGGTTTTAATGAAAGAAACATACAACTTAAGAACGCCACAATCATAAACGGAAGCAATTAGTTATACTTGGCTATTTATAATACCGTTTGTCTTGCTTTGATTTTGAATATAATTTAATTTTTAAATGAAGATCCCTAAAATATACTTTAAAATCTTTTATGATACATCACAAAAATATACCCTAATTTATGATCCTAATGATCATTTTATTTATTTATTTATTTATTTATTTATTACTTCCGCAAATTACTACTCTCTAACCAGTAAGATCGCTATCTTAGTTTACAACTGTATTAGCATTTAGATAGTTTTTAATTTAAAATACTAATATTTATCTTATTATTACGTTTACATTGTCTAAAAATATGATTTAGAAATTGGAGAACAATTAAGCTTCTGTAAAAAAAAATAATTAATAAATAACTTTCCTCTTAGTTCTCTTCTTTTGCTTATGACAACGATGATGATGATGATGATGATGATTGTTATTCTAGTGTAACTTCACTGAAGCAAGACCTGCTTCTCCTTACATTCAATGCAGTAAATATTTACTGTTATTAGTATGATGCCGGTAATAATGCAAGAAGCAAATGTTTAATCTGCAAAAATTACAATCAATTTTTATTTAGGAAATTTAATTTTATGAAATTTGATGTTAATTGTATGCGTCTTTTTTTTCATTTTTTATTATTATAAATGATCAACAGTGTAAACAGTAATATCAGAAAAATAAAATCACAAAAGTATTAAAATAAATTGTTTGACGGCTTGTTATTAAAAATATCATTTTTCAGATTTGAAAATTTAAAAAAAATGAAATAAAATTATACTAAATCGAAAAACTGATTTAAACAATACATTTTTCAATTATGAAAAAAATTTTTTTTTTTTTTTAGAAATATTCACTGCCGAGTATTTCTATGTTGCTATCAAGATGGCAGCTGACGTTGACGAGTTGGACATTAATCCTGTATATCAGGCCCTTCAGGTAAATATAACAATTATAACAGCTTATTTCGATGGAAACGAAAACTGTGTTCGAAATGTGAAAGCATCTTTTGGTAACAAAAACATTTTTTAAAAAGATATAAGCAAGAAAGCGTGTGAAAGTTATGCTTCTGCGTTCAGCAGACGAATTTAGAATCTTGTCTTATAAATTGATTTCGTTTCCTAAACTTAAAAATAATTATCATTCTTTACACTAGTCATAAGAATCCTGTTAGGTAGCTAATGTTATCAACTAACTTAACATGTTTCTTTTTCTTCTGCCTTGATTGTTTTCATTTATGCGTATTATTTTTAGAATCTCCCTGAAATGTGTTCTGTCAGCTGAGATTGGAATTGTCAAACAGCTGACTCTAATTTCAGCTCCTATATAAATAATTATGTATACATGTATGAAAGTATGTGTTATTTTAGCTACAGAAGAAAGATCAGTGCCTTTAACACTTTTCAGGGTATTTGTGTCTGGTGACAAGTAGGGGAAGTTTTTCTCAGTTGGAAAACCTGGCTAGAATTCTTGCAATATAATGGAACTGCTAAAGGCACTCATGCCGGGTTAGATAGAGATTTAGAGAATGAAATGATCGACTCACCTGAACATCCCAGCGACACCTTGGAAATTGTCAAGTGCTAATGTGCAGTTTGAGACTAAACTTCCCAAATGATGCGCATTATTTTAAGGTATGCAATTCAGCAACCACGCCTAGATCTACGTATACTGGACACGTTTCATCATCATATTTATCGATAGAGTATATCAGTTTATTTTATTGGTTCAATGCAAGTGATGTGGGCTGGATAATTGTAGTTGCATCCTCTACACATGACTGGTATTTATTTGATCGACCTTTCCCACCCACCCGAGGAATGGGTGATGAAGTCAACTCTACTGGGATTCGATTCCAGAAACGAGGAATGGTCAGCTAAAACACTGTTAAGCTTTTTCTTCAACACTCGATCAGTTTTGCTATTCTGCGGCGCACATGGTAGAGACGTAACCGAACCCCTCCCACCCTTAATAATTTTTTTTTTACGGAAATCCACGTTTTTGGCTATGGAAATTCCGATTCTGAAAAAAAAAAGGTAATTTTTCAGATTAACACCCGCACGATCTTCACTAGGGTTTTAGGGTGAGGGTTTAAGGTTAGGGTTACGGTTAGAGTTTTAGGGTTTGGGTTAGGGAATTCCGTCCCTAACCGTAACTCTAACCCTAACCACTAACCTTAATCTTAACCCTAAAACCCTAACTCTGACCCTAAAACCATAACCGTAATACCCTAGTGAAGATCGTGCAGGTGTTAATCAGAAAAATTACCAAAAGAAATTGGCAAGAATTGCAATTTCAAAATTTCTATCCCCCACCCCCATTTCTTCATTTTTCACTTTTTTCAGAATTTTTTTTTGGCGAAATACGTAGAAAAAATACAGAGATTATGATTCTGAAAATAAATTATTTGTAATATTTTAATTTTTCAAAAAAAAAAAATTTAAAAAATTACCCCAAACCTTCCCCTCTCAAGCCTCCGGCCGTCAAGCAGGCTATACACATGCTAGAAAGAACAGCCAACTCTCACAAGAATTTGTTGGGCGAAAAAAACTGCGATAAAATAGTGAAAGAAATATGTAATCAATCTACTCACCTTTCGGTAATTTTTCAGATTATCACTCGCACGATTTTCACTAAGGTGTTAGGGTTAGGGTTACGGTTTTAGAGTTAGGATTAGGGTTTAGGGTTAGGGTTAGTGTTACGGTTTTAGGGTTAGGTAATTGTGCGGGTGTTAATCTGAAAAATTACCGACCTTTCTGCAAAGATTTCTTTCAGAGAAATTTCCCACAGTAAAATGAGGAATACTGTGAAATTTTGAAATTGCGATTTTTGCCAATTTTTTTTTTCAGAATCGGAATCTCTAAAGCTGAAAATGTGGGTTTCTGTAAAAAAAAAAAAATTAATAAAATAGAAAAAGAATAAAATAAACTACCCCTCCCCACCATGCACACAACCAATCCTGGAGACCCTGACAAATGTGAGGAGTCATAGATGCTGCCTTTCCTCTTGTGACTAAACCATGCAAAGAAAAAAAAAAAAATACAGGGTACTTTGTCTGCTCTTCTACCGGCATTATACTACCTTGATGACGATGATGATTTCTAAGATTAGGACAAGACCACATATTTGGGAGAAGGGATTACTCAACTATATCGATATCAGTACTTTATTCTGGGAAAATGAGAGGCAAAGTCGACCTCGGTGAGATTTGTACTCAGAACATAAAGGACCATAACAAAATATTTGCAAGGCATTTTGTCTGACAATGATTTCTTTATTAGCCATTTGGGCCCTAACACAAAAATAAAGACATCGCAATGACTAGGTTACAAAAATAGGAAGAGGTTTTGGTAAATTTTCAGATTAACACCTGCACAATTTTCACTAGGGTGTTAGGGCTAAGGTCAGGATTAGGGTTTTAGGGATAGGGTTTAGGGTTAGGGTTAGGGAATTCCGTCCCTAACACTAACCGTAACCCTAACCCTAAAACCCTAACCCTAATACCCTAGTGAAAATTTTGTGGGTGTTAATCTGAAAATTTACTGAGGTTATTAGCTATAGACAAAATGTTAACAAAAGTCATCATGGTAAGAATAAAGCTTTAAATAAGGAAAATTCCTCAATTGAGGGGAGATTCCACTCAGCGTTTATCTTTTAGCCCGCTGCAATTAGCAACCAGATTTCTCCCAAACTATATCCATTGGGTATAGTTTTTAAGGAAAGATTGACACATTGGATAACATTTTATTTATTATACTGTGTCTGAGATGGGGGGAATGGACTAGTTATGGCTGGAACGCCTGTTATATATCTGCTCGGTCAGGTTTGACCTAGCGCTAAGGAATAATGATTAGTAGTTATTTGATTGATTTTGAAAGAATGAAGGCATTATCGATCTTTCATCTTGTTCAGAGCTGATAAAAATAGGATTTGATCTAATATGTAAACTGATATGTCTATCATATTTACTCATGTATAATAAGAAAAAATTCATATAAAAATCGGGGTAAAACTTAGTAGAATTATACGAGTGTGAAACTACGCACGCTATTCCTAGTTGTTTTTACTGATCCTACTTAAGGAACTAGAGTCGATAAGGAACTAAATGAACAGTTCCTAGTGCTTAGGTTTTTTTTTTTTTTGTATGTGGACAGTTTGTTCAGAGATCAGCTGGTGTCTCTTGCAAATACGACTGGATTTAGACCTAGTGGGGCACCTGGACCAGTTGATTTTGGAGGCCCTTGCAGTTTTGCTAATTTAAAACACAAGTTAATACAAAGGGTCCCATTAAATCTAGGGATGTCAATAGATTCAGAGGAACTCAGTTAAATTTAATGGCCTTTTGAATCTAAAACGGCCCAATGAATGAAAAAGGGCTCAATAATGTTAAAAGAACTATTGGATTTTAAAAAAAGCAAACAAATTACAAACTATTTCATTGATTGCTGCAAATATATTGAAAAAAATTTTAACTCCAAGATTTAGGCTTTTCTTGAGTTAGAACACAACACCCCTTCCCCAAGCTCAGGGCTCCTGGACCATGGCCTACATTAGCCTATGTATAAATCCGACCCTGCTTGTAGAAGAAAAATTTATCTAGAATCTAGAACTAACTTTTGACTTTTGTGAGTCACTTTTAGCACTTTTGGTGTATTTAAATTTCCATTATAAATAAAGTGGTTGGACAACAAACAGGTATGAAGTAGAGAGGCCTCTTAATCTTACTGAGGATATGAAAACCTCTATATGCTGGTGTTAGGATAAAATGTACTGAGTACATTCGGTGAAGCGGAAACAGTATAGAGAAAACTCTTGTTGAGGACATGACAGCTAATCTAGTGCTGGTGCCAGGATAAAATATACCAAGTATACTCTGTAAAAGTGATTAGTTTTAGAAGTGCATTGAGCCATAGAAAACACACCAAAAATAAAATGTACAAATGAGATGTGGTCGTCCAGCCCATCAAGGTGAGCTGTAACTTGGAGCTTGGTGATTTGTCCCGCTTATGCCAGTATGTGAAATGATGATGATGATGATGAATTAGAACATGAGAAAGTAATGTAAATTCATTATGTACATTATTTACATTTGATGAATATTTGTCCTCATCTCGTTTGTTGTTAACACAACGTTTCGGCTGATATACTCTCCAGCCTTCAAGACACCGGAAGAAGGCTGGAGGGTATATCAGCTGAAACGTTGTGTTAACAACAAACAAGATGAGGACAAATATCTGTCAAATGTAAATAATGTACATAATCCCTCATCTCTTAAATATAGAACTGTAATGTAAATTCAGTTGGGAACTGGAATTTATTTTGCTTGCTTATTAACAAATTGGATCTCCTTTTTATTTTCTGGCTGTGTGTGTGTGTGTGTGTGCATGTATGCGTGCATGTTTTTAAATGTTTTTATATTAAGTCATTTGGAGGAGGTGGGTCAAGTCCTCCCAGACTAAAAGATTAATGAGATTGATGACCAACCAGAACAATTGCAAGTTAGTATTTAGTTTTGTTGTTTTCTTTGTGGTTGTTGTTTAGCCTTTGCCCAGTTCTGACCAAGCAGACATATTATCAAAGAATTCCAGCCTTAACAGTCCAGTCTTTTTATATATTTGTAACTGCATTTACTAATATGTCCTTCCTTTTTTAAGTTCAAATTTGAAGACATTAGGCTGGTGTTTCCAGCAAGATGAAAGTTGAGTAACCATGTAGTTACTCCTTTGTTGGTTCACATTTTGTTTCAAACTGCTAAACTTTGAAAATAATTTTTTAAAAGAAAGATAAACCTTTTATGACATGTTCTTGTATATGTTGTCTATCCTCAAGTATTGTCCCCTTAATAAGCAAGAGGTGTTGCAGATAATCCCTAGCTCTCACTGAGCTCACCTTTAAACGAGATACTGTTCTGTTTCAGGGTTTGCCCACATAAGAATTTAATGATGGGAAATAATAGATGGGTAAAGTATTTAGTACAAGATCTAGAAATGAAGTTATAAAAGTGATTACACCCGGAAAGAAGACAGGTGGACCAAGTAGTTTTGGCTGATAATGATACATAATTTATAGCTTGGTGGGGCAGAGACCGTTTTGGTAGACCTTCACTATTCTGGCACAAGAATGGAATCTGATATTTGCTATTTATCACCTTTAGTTTGGCAGAGTCATGGCAGCTTCAGTTCCATTATTTGTTTTGGCAAGGTTTCTACAGCTAGATGCCCATCCTAGTGCCAACCACTTTACAGAATATATTGAACGCTTTTTTATGTAGCAAAATACCAAAATGGAAACCACTCTTCTTAATGCCACAAGATATTTCAGCTCTGAGTAACTGTTGATGTTTTATAAAACTCATGAGAACATAGACTCATGTACTCCCAGGATGGTGTAAACAGTGAGGTGGGCAGCTGAAAACAGATTTACAGGATTGATATCCGGTTTTCACACATTCAATGTCCATTGCTGGAATTGTAATTGGTTGACTATCTCTACATGAGACGTCTGTGATTGCTGTGCATGGCTGGCTTTCTGTTCACAATGCTCTGAATACAATTATTGGAACCGGTTCAATTCATGCTGGGTGAATGCCGACAGGATATTAAAAAAAAAAATACAGTACATAACTCAAGTGGTACTGATATTGAAATGCTGTTCAACACGTCCAGAACAGTGCTGCTCCTACACACAAAAATATTCTAAAACAAAAGGAAAAAGATATCTGCCTGGTTGGTAACAACTCTATGACTAATATATGCCAGTCTCTAGTTTGTTTATATGCTGTATCTTCATTCTGCCTCTTCTGTTGCTACTATTACAATCTCTACTCTTGAGACCTAGCTAGTTACATATCACCAATACCACAACATGTCACAACCATTTCTCTTTTCCTTGTCACAATAGACACTAGGCCCCATACTAACTACAGTAATCCCTTGACTATCGTGTATGTTATGTTCCAAAAACCCCACAATAGTGAAAATTCATGAAGTAGAAACAATACTGTATATTTTTTTCTTTTTTTTTTATAATTTGTATATATTTATTTTTTCATAAATGCAAAACAACACCATAGAGGAATCGATGTAAGCTTCAATAATAAACCGCAATAGATGAATTGTGATATAGCAAGGGATTACTGTACTAAACCTGGTCTGCCATCTCTAGGATATCAATTCCCTGGAAAACTCTCCCCAGCCATATTTTTCTCACAAGGATTGACTTGTAGCTATTGAAGTTGAACAACAACCAAATCAGTCGAACCAATTCTCTTGCTGGACCTGTAAATGTCATAATCGTGTTCACTTTCTCCTGACAGAAACTGTATTGAACAAAAAATAAAATAACAAAATAGATTGCTTTCTGCTTGTAGACTGGGTGTTTAGCACTGTTAGAAATATATAAAATTTGGGACATTATACTTTATAACATCTTTCTCCCTCTTGAAAAAACGTATAACCAATCTGTTGTAAAATAATTTTAGGGTTACAATCTATGTAAAGAACATAGTCATGCTACAACTGAAGGAGAGGTGTTTCAACTTAGTTAGATCGTTGCCAGTGCCCCTGGACTGGCTCTTGTGCGGGTGGCACATAAAAGACACCATTCTGAGCATGGCCGTTGCCAGTACCGCCTGACTGGCCTTCGTGCGGGTGACACGTAAAAGCACCCACTACACTCTCTGAGTGGTTGGCGTTAGGAAGGACATCCAGCCGTAGAAACTCTGCCAAATCAGATTGGAGCCTGGTGTTGCCATCCGGTTTCACCAGTCCTCAGTCAAATCGTCCAACCCATGCTAGCATGGAAAGCGGACGTTAAACGACGATGATGATGATGATGATGATGATGATATATATATATATATATATATATATATATATATATATCCAGCCAGCTGTAAAATCCCTGCAAAAACAGACACAATAGCCTAGGGTAGTTTTTCTACCTGGCCAGCTCCTGGCAACTGTCCTACCCTTGCATGCATGGAAAATGGACATTAAATGATGATGATGATGATATATATATATATATATATATATATATATATATATATATCAATAACTAAACTAAATCATCTTGTATAGATTTTATCATTAAAATGGAACAACAATTATGTGACATACTAATAAAGTTATTGTTAATTAATTAGTCACATATAAGAATATATATTATTGCTAGTATTATTCTAAAATAATAGAGTTACAGAACCCCTAGAGAACCATATGAACTGAACAGCAAAATAATCTTATATATGATCATAGTTACATTCTTCAGTAAAAAAAAAAATCAAAATCCATCGCCGTTGGGAAGTTGTAGATACAAGTGACATAGCCTCCCCGCCTCCCTTCCATTTTGCGGGATCATCTGGCAAATCCTGTTTCCTACTATCTTTTTGTTCTTTTCTTCATGTCCCTCAATCATCCAATTTGTGGTCTTCTTATATTTATATCACTGGAATAGTAGTTTCCCATGCATGGCTTTATTCACTAGAGATAGAGTATCACATAGCAGAAACTACTTCCTTTTTTGCCCTTTGACTATGAATAGAACAGTTTGGTGGTTCACTGCCTTGCTGACAATTTCATTTTTAAAGCTCTTCAATTTGGTTTTTGTGCCTGTCCTCACCTATGGTCATGAATGTTGGGTAGCGACCAAAAGAGTACAATCACGAATACAAGCAGTTGAAATAGGGTTCTTCTGAAGGATTTCTGGAGTTATGTTATTTGAAAGGGTGTGCAGTTTGGAAATTAGGGGGTCTCTCTAGGTCGAGCCACTACTTCTCTGCATTGAGAAGTCATGGCTTTGGTACTATGGACATGTGATTGAAATGACACAGGATGGGATGAGATGGAAGAGGAGCTGTATGAGGATTTAACTCCCAGAATCCTTTCAGGAATAATGGATAGAGTTGGATGGATGAGGGGGTGTAGGTGGACAGATGGATGTATGTGTGCATGCATACATGCATATATTTATATTAAATTAAATTATGTTTAAGTATGGATGGATGAGGTGGGGTAGGTGGACAGATGGATGTACATTTATTTATATTAAATTAAATTAAATCATGTTTAATTAATTTTTCTCTTTTATTTGTTATTAAATGTTACTTTGTCTGGACAAATCGTCTTCCTCTTTTTCAGACTAACTTTTTGTCTCAGTTTGAAGAAGCTCAGGAGAAATGTTATGTGATTTGTATTCCACAGTCATCTTCACTTACTGGTGTTAACATTAATTCAAAGTTTATAAGTGAGTTCTTTGTTTCATATTTGATGTTTAAATGTTGATATTTCTAATTCGTTCTTCAAAACTCAAAAGAGAAATATTCTGTTCATATATTTCAGTGATGCACTTGCCAGGCAAGTGATTTTATCTTGAGACCACATGTTGAAACTAAAATAATTACAGTGTAGAAGATATATGTTAGCTATTTGAGACACACAAAAGACTGTTTACTATTTGGCATCAAAATTTTCATTGAACATGATAAATGTTTAAGTGAAGTTAACCGTTTTTGTGTGCTTTTGAGTGGCTAATGTGTATCTTTCACACTACAATCATTTTCTTTATGTAGTTTTGTAATTTATTATTTTCCTTAAATAAATTTAATGTTTTCCCCATGTTATTTATTAAAACCTCATAAGAAAACAAAATTAAATATTTTGACAAGATGACAAAGGACCGAGATGCCTGGCACATTGCTTTTTCCCAAGAAGACCTGTCATCCACAGGAGAAGTGTTAAGGTTACATCTTCCAATGAAGAGGATTGGCCTGAAAGACTCCTGTGCTGGTACCGTGTAAAAAGCACTCATGCCAGTGCTGTGTAGAAGTGCTCATGCTGGTGCCATGTTAAAAGCACCCAGCACAAACTGTGAAGTAGTTTGTGTTGGGAAGAACGTCCAGCTATAGAAACCAAGCCAATCAGACTAGAACCTGATATGGCATGCTGGCTTGCCAGTTCTGGTCAAACCATCTAACCCATGCCAGCATAGAAAACGGACATTAAAGAATGATGATGATGATGTTTGTAAAATAATGTTTAAGTGCTTGCTTAAAACAAATACTCTTGATCATTTTGATTCAAAATATATAATATTTTACTTGTGAAGTAAAATTTTCTTCTTATATGTTACAAAAGTATGTATCAGCATATTGTATGTAGTCTCACCAAGAAATTTTAATCTAGTAAAATTAAACCCCTAATAGGGAGAACACTCATTATCTAAATGACAAATTCTGAACCAGAATTATTCTTTTAGTGCCCACTTTACTATTAAATTTTCATGCAGTAGGTGTCCTTGAGTAATGAATATTTTCTGTTTTGCTATCCACACACAAGATGGTCATATGCAATTTGAAAATAATGGTTATTCATTCTCATTTAATTTTTATTAAAACATTAATTATTTTTCTTTTTGTTATGTTCATTAAACTTAATATAAAGAATATCAGCTTTGTCATTTTCTTTTTAACCCAATGTTATCAACTGAAGCTATATTGTGTGATTTAATTATATACATATATTTTCTTTTTATTTCAGAGTCACATCTGTTGAAACCTTCACCATTTTTTAAAGGGTTTGTTACAATTACTATTATTACTATTATTGCTATCATCATCATTATTATTATTATTATTATTATTCAGTAGTTTTATTTTTATAATGTGCTTTCACTTCACTACCGAGCGCATCTCTGTGCGCCTTGGGTATGTGCTGTGGTTTGCTGTGATGCTCTTATGGTTACTGTATTGAAAGTGTTTTGCGTAGGATGTGTGCAGTGCCCAGTAGTGCAATTTTCTGTATGTTATATATATTTGTAAGTCCTGGTGTTTTTGTTATGTATTTGTCTGAATATTTTTTTATTATACCTAAGGCACCTACTATGATAGGAATTGTTTCTGTTTTTAGATTCCACATTCGAGTTACCTCTATTTCCAGGTCTTTGTATTTTGAAAGTTTTTCCATTTCTTTTAGAGAAACGTTGTCATCTGCTGGTATTGATACATCAATTAGAAAGCATTTTTTTCCTTCATGATCTTTGACAACTATATCTGGTCTATTTGCCTTAATTTCTCTATCTGTGTGTATTGGCATATCCCAGAGTATGGTTGCTTTCTCGTTTTCTGTGACCTTTTCTGGCGTGTGTTTATACCATCTTTTTTCTGTTGTTATTTCATAGTGTTGGAATAGCTTCCAGTGTATATAGGTCCCTGCTCTGTCGTGTCTGTGAATATATTCCTTCTTAGCCAGGACTGGGCAGCCAGAGATAATATGATTTATTGTTTCTTGTCCATCGCCACATATTCTGCAGTTACTTGTTGTTGTTGTTGTTGTTGTTGTTGTTGTTGTTGTTGTTGTTGTTGTTGTTGTTGTTGTTGTTGTTGTTGTTGTTGTTGTTGTTGTTGTTGTTGTTGTTGTTGTTGTTGTTGTTGTTGTTGTTGTTGTTGTTGTTGTTGTTGCTGCTGCTGCTGCTGCTGTTGTTGTTGTTGTTGTTGTTAAGGTGGCAAGCTGGCAGAATTGTTAGCACACTGGACAAAATGCTTAGCAGTATTTCATCCATCTTCATGTTCTGAGTTCAAATTCTACTGAGGTCAACTTTGCCTTTCATACTTTCAGGGTCAATAAAATAAATACCAGTTAAGTACTGGGGTTGATGTAATCAACTGTCTCCCTCCCCCAAATTTGCAGCCTTGTACCTTTAGTCAAGAGGATTATTACTATTATTATTATTATTATTCGTTGGTCTTCATGTTCCGAGTTCAATTTCTGCTTAAGGTCGACTTTGCCTTTCCTCCTTCCAGGGTCAGTCTAAATATAATTGCGTTTTAGTAAAAACATTGTACATGTTAAAACACATGCACTGGTATCTTTTATTGTTTATTTGTTTTTGTCATTAGATTGCGACCATGCTGGAGCACCACCTTGAAGGGTTTAGTTGAACAAATCAATCACCAGTGCCTTTTTTTTTCTTCAAGCTTAGTACATATTCTATCAGTCAATTTTTGCCAAACTGCTAAGTTGTGTGGATATAAACAAACCAGAACTGGTTGTCAAGCAGTAGTGTGGGTGAAACATGAACACAGACACATGCACATATACACATACTCACACAAACATGCATGTGCACACACATACACACACACATGCATACACACACACACACGCGCGCACACACACACACACATACACACACACACACACACACACAAATCATCATAAAATCATCATGGGGTCATTTTTGCTGGTCCCTTACCTTCTTGACACCAGCTGTTTTAGACACCTTTTACGATCATTGCATTTGATGGTTGAGTCACAAATTGAGGAAAGAGTAAAGTGAGTAAAAGGAGTGACAGAATGAATGTGGAAGGAAGAAGAGGAAAGCTAAGAGAGAAAGACATGATAAATATGATGATGATGGAGTAAATGAGGGTGAGAGCTTTGGTAAAGAGTAATATGGGGCAGAGGTCCCCAAACTTTTCCTGCAAGACAATTCTTCCACAGACTGGGGGATTGCGTGCATAACAAAATACAATAAAGTGTGGAATATACAATTTAGTTATGATATATATTATACATATATAATGCAAAAATATGACTACAATATTTAATAAAACAGGAAAACATTTTTTGAAATTTCTTCTTGTATCAAATGATCAACTGATATAGGAGATAGGGACAAAACTGAGAAGATTGTTATGGAGCCTGCAAAGCTAACAGCTGAAAATAGCCTTGAAACATCTGTTGTTGTTGATGTCATTGTTGCTGCTATATTGAACTTTGTAAGATGATTGGCAAAATTAATTCCATCGTAGTAAGGAAAACGAATGCTGTAATATGATTAAATTTGGCACTGTACTCATCAATATCATTTAACATCCAATTTCCATGCTGGCATAGTTTAGATGACAGGAGCTAGCAAGGCTGGGAGCCATACCAGGCTCCATGGCCTGTTTTGATGTGGTTTCTACAGCTGGATGCCCTTCCTAATACCAAACACTTTACAAAGTGAACTGGTGTTTTTAATGTAGCACCATCACTGAGAGAGTCACCAAGCACCTAGCAAAACAAAAAAAGCAAAAACCCCTCAACTGGGAGTGGGGAGTATTATTGAGGTAGAGTTGTGCCAGTTGAGAGAATAAAGGTATAGAGGGACAGAAATTGGTGTTATACTGTAGGTACATGGGTACCCCAGTTGGAAAGGAAAGGAGAGTGATAGTAAAAGAGATGATGGCAAAGATGTGTTGGAACATGCCCCTGAGAGATATTGGGGTGAGGAAAATAAGTGAAATGATACAGAGGTTTGGACTGGGTGGGTGGGCAGGATTGAGGCGACTTTAGCAGAAGATGGAGAGAGATATGGGAGAGGCTTAGGGGCAGAGGCTGCAGTAAGAGTATTGAGGGTGATAGCAAACTCCATCATTTGTTATCAAAGGTCTAATTGTAACCATAATTAGTTAGTTTCCTACTTTAACCAATCCTCATTCCAACTTCTTTGATGCCAATAATTCTAACACTGCTGTCACTTTCTCTCTTTTACAGTCAATATTACACTTCATGTTCAAAAGGAAAGATTGTTTATCTTGAGAAAAATGAGCTTTATTTGGAAGGTAAGCAAACTAGGCAGTAATTAATTATTAATATGTCATGCATGATTTAATTCTGAGCATGGAACAAAAAAATTTATGAATATTTTTTGACATTTCTCACTTTTTCTAATTTCTTTCTTTTTCTAATTTCTCTCTTTTTCTATGTAACTGATTTTGTCTTCATTAATTTCCATTTTATTTCTGTCTCAAATCCCATTTAACTGTTATTCTTCTTTTCTTTAAAAGTCTGCATTGCAACCAAACTTATTCTATCACCCTCTCACCCACCTACCTTCACTCCTATCAGCTATTGTTCTCTTTTCTCTGGTTGTCAGGGTTTTTTGGTGGATCACGGACAAAGATCTTAAATGAAGAAATTGGCTACAACAAGGTATGTGATATGGGAATGTGATTTTTTTCATTAACCCATCAACTACAAAATTAAATTTCATTGTTATTTCATTAATGGTATTGAATATATACCAAACAATAAAATTGTTGATTTCTGCAAGTCATGTTGCCTCAATAAACTTGACAAAAATCTTACAAAATATTAAAAAAACATGACATTTCTCAACAAAAGATTGATTGCTATATAAGGCTGCTTTCTACAGTTAACAATAATGAAATGTTAGTAAGGTATATCTGATTTCTGCAATAAAAAGGCTAATAGTGTTCAAGTTATCCTGAAGATGGTTATAGTGGGTATGTAGGAATTATTTGATGAAATGTTTAGTGCAATTAAGGAGAATTTTGGGGAATGACAATAGGAAAAATGATTGAAGGAAGACAAAAATGTTGGTGTGTTCAAGTAGAGTTGGTAAACAACCATTAAATACAATTCAAGATGTACAGATCAGTATAACATGAGAATGTATATAACAGAGTCTCATATATATATATATATATATATATATATATATATATACAATAATAGGATAAACTCTTATATAAGAATTTATCAAGTAGTTATCGTGAAAAAAATTCATAGGGAAGAATCTATCGTTTTTCCTTAAATCATATTACGGTAGTTAACGTGAGGCATTCTTGTATAGTTATGCCCTTATATATATATATATATATATATATATATATATAGATTCTATCGTTTTTTCCCTAAATCATATTTATCTATTTATATATATATACATAAGAGCATAACTATACAAGAATGCCTCACGTTAACTACCGCAATAAACACATTTTTACCGAATGCGAGGAAATGCATCCTTCAAAGAAGTTAGCCTTTTAAAAACAGACTTAACTATAGATCGCCAATTTCATGATCATTATAGTAATATATGATCTTTACTCGTCAGTATAGTACAGTCAAGACACATAGAAATAAACAAAAATTCAACATACCAAACGAACACCTCATGTAATTCTGGATAGCACATAGAAGATTGTTTATCCCTATATATCTATGAAAAAGACGGGCTTTTTGAGCTGCACTTCGGTACTATGTGTTTTTAATCGGAATAAAATTCAGCACTGAATATATTCTAGTTATATATATATATATATATATATATATATATATATATATATATATATATATATATATATATATATATATATATATATATACAATAATAGGATAAACTCTTATATAAGAATTTATCAAGTAGTTATCATGAAAAAAATTCATAGGAAAGCATCTATTGTTTTTCCCTAAATCATATTCATCTATTTATATATATATATTTATATATACACACACACACACATATATATATATATATATATATATATATATATATATATATATATATATACTACACACACACATGCATATAAGGGTACAGGACGTCACTAAACAGTAAACAACATGAAATACGAAAGTAAATGAGTTCAATATGCAAACAATGAGTGAAACAAATGGAAAACAGGACAAGTAACATAAAGAACGACCCAATATAGCTCTGTACAGTGGTTGCTGTTAGGAGGACATCCAGCTATAGAAATACTGCCAAGGCTAACATTGTGGCCTGATGGAACTCTACAGCTCATCTGACCCTCGCAAACCATCCAACCCATGCCAGAAGAGAAAACAGACATTAAATTATGATCATGTGCATAAGTTTTTTTTTCATTCAATGTAAAATAATATTACTGGTAATTGTTCCATATTTTGTCCATCTACTTAACAAAATATTAATATATATTTCTCTTTAGCTCTCTCTGTCCTTTCCCCCTCTTTCTGTTTATATTCTTTTTATAATATTAAGAAATACAAAGAATAAATGGGAAAGTCAGAATTATTATATTCTTTGTATTTGATTCTTTGCATTCTTTATCTATCACTCCTTGAATACATACCATACATCCTGCCTCATTAATGGATTTGTGAACTATTATAAATGTACGCATTATACCAATGTCATCCTGCCACACACAGTAGCGAAATGTACATATTATAACACTGTACCGTATTATGTAACTTAAGGAGGTTTCCTCTGCTCTGTACAGTGCATTCAATTCCATTATATTGTTCCCCAACCACCAGTAAGCAATAGCCATGCTAAATAAAGCTTATAGTACATTCTGTCATCCCAATCAATTATTTAAAATGTGTGTGTGGGTATGTATGTGTATATATATATATATATATATATATATATATATATATATATATATGTATATGTATGTATATATATGTATATGTATGTTTATATATATATATATATATATATATATATATATATATATGTTAGTATGTATGTATGTACTTCTGATCTTCTACGTATATATGAAGATTTTTCCTCTGTCTGGCTATTTTTCTCTCTACAAAATGGAAAGTTACATTGTGGAACAGTCATTTTAACGAGTTGTTTTTTTATTTATTTATCACCTGACAAGGTACATCTGCACCACCGGATGCTCCTGAACCAGTTGTTGAGTGTCCTTCCCAAGAGAAATCGATGCTAGATGTGTCGAAACAATTGTCGTGATTAATAATAAATTCTCATATATTCCATCTTCCGTCTTTCATTCGCTATATATATATATGTGTGTGTGTGTGTGTAGTTTATAGATCTAATGGTGGTAGAATCTATCAAAAAGAGTAATCCATCTAATAAGAAATAAATCTCAATTTATTTCTTGATTTCATTTCCTTTTTCTCATTCCATTTTTTGCACCAACCTTCTTCATGTTTTTTCTAGGTTTTTTCTTATTTTCAAACCATCCAGTGTTCTTGTTTTTTAAAAATCTATATAATGCTTAAACAGAGTCTAAAAGATTGCTTGGAGTTACCTGGCGTATCTTATAAATATGCCTGTCAAGTATCATAAAAGAATGAAAGTATTAGTAGCTTTTTCAGTTGTGTATTAAATTGATACACACACACACATACACACACATGGCTGAATGGTTAAGCAGTTCTGTTTGCAATTACAAGCTTCGCAGTTGATCCTACTGTATAGGGTCTCATATGAGAGCTTCTTGTTGATCCAAGATTAGTGGAATGGTCAGATCGTGTGCAGTTGTTTGGGTACTAGCAATTTGACATGGCTGTGTCTGTTTGGGTGACAATAGGTTTTAGCAAGCATGCATACATACACGCATACACATGCACACACACACACTTATGCAAAGCACAGAAATATACACAGATAGGCAAGCAGACAGGCAAAGATTATAATTTATTGATTGAACAAAATAGATATTATCACTTTCTCCTTCCATATGCACAAACAGAAATATGCTCACAAATATAAAGAGAGAGCGGGGGCGGAAGTTGAGAACAAGAGAAACATTAGGATGTCTGCTGCCAAATAAGCCAACATCAAATCGGCAATGCCAAACAGGCAGCACCTAAATGACTGTACCAAAACATACACTGAGATTAGTGCATGGAATTTAGTTGGGGAAGCTATTCAGGAGCCTGACAGGTGGATCCTGCTTGCAATTTAACTGTCTGACATTGCTACACACACACACACACACACACGCACGCACGCACGCACGCACGCACGCACGCACGCACGCACGCACACACACACACACACACACACACACACACACTGTGTCATACTGATTCTGCCTGAAGATTATGTTAAAGAGGTTATACATGTCTGTGGAATACTCAGCTACTTACACTGTAATACACTGAGCAGAAAGTTCAGTTAATTGTACAACTGATTAATTATCATAAAAACCACCAGAAATTCACTAGATTTACATGAGCGTGCATGCACGCATGCACCCCCCCCCCCCCCACACACACACACATGTATTCATGCATATACAACATAGCCTAATTGTTAGGGTGTTGCACCTATAATCGTAAGATTGTAGCTCTGTTTCCTGGACCAAGTGGTGTGTTGCGTTGTTGAGTGAAATACTTCGCTTCACATTGCTCAAAGTCCACTCAACTGGCAAAAAGAATGCTAGTATACAACGCTGGTTACAATGTGTCTGCTTGCATTGTTGCAGCTTTCAAATGATGCCCGCCCTACCATCCTACCAAATGATACCCACACTACATGTGTGTGTGTGTGTGTGTGTGTATGTGTGTATACACATCCTGCTTCTCTTGTTTGATACCATGTCCTGATAAACTCAGTTAAAGGTAATATTTCTCCAGTCTTACCAATGTAAAGAAATAACAAAAAAACATGTATAAGAGAGGGTGGAGAGAATTATAGAGCCACAGCCAGGCAGTGAACTAGTAAGGGAGTGTAAGAGAGAAGGTAGGGTCTAAATTCCTTCACTATTTTCCAATTTTTATTTCTGCTTTCCTTTCCACCAGATATACAAGCCTTACAAAATACTTGTCCTTGACAAACCACTGGATCCAACCTTAAAGGTGGGTATGATGTGTTATTTCATTCTATTGGTTTAGTGTTTGTTACCTGTTGTTGCAATTGGCACAATTCTTGTTATTTAGTCCAAGGTCAGAGCTGTGGTCAAAGGTGTTTACTTCACGGTCATCTCATCTTGTGTTTTCCAGAAAGTGCATGTCTAGGATAAATGAACTGCTTCTATCTTCTTTATTAGAAATTAGTTTATACTGTGCAAGATCTTAAAAATTTTTAAGGGATGAGAAGACCTTGTTGAACTTTAGTATTATTATATAAATATATGAGTAATTAATTATTTATTTTATATTAATAACTAATTTGGTTTATACATTATCCAGCATGCTCTTCCTCCCTCTATGATGGTAGCAAGTGATTTGAAGTTTGGTTGCTATTTCTACCATGTCAAGCAACCACTTAAAGGATATCTTGTTGGTTCTTGAATGTAATTTATTACAAACATTTTACACCTGCCCAAACAGATGGCACACACACGCACACACACACACACACACACACACGCACACTCACACACACATACAGACCACACACCCACAACATACATACATACATACAAACACTCTCAACACATATCTACACCCCACATATACACACAGACATACAAACACATACGTACACACCACCCTCATGCATACGCACAAACACACACCACATATACACATACATACCACACCTACAACACTTGCATACACATACATACACATCAAGTACACACATCATTCCACACACACACACACACTGCATCCAACTGGATTCGATGCTAGAACCATATTGTTCCTTAATTAACTGCAGTAACATTTTTATCCACTGTGCTACCGATGCATAACAGATAAAATTGTCATTATCATTAGTTTAGAAATAAATGTTCCTAGTTCAAATTGTGCCTAATACTATTTAAATACCCAGGAGTAAGAATCCTGGTGATAATGATGATTGAAGAGCAAAGCACAGTGTAGATCTAAATATTAAAAAGAATAGGTGCAGGTATGGCTGTGTGGTTAAGAAACTGGCTTTCCAACTATGTGATCTTGGGTTCGGTCCCATTGTGAAGCACTGTAGGCAAATATATAAAATGTGTGTGTGTTTGTGTATGTTTGTCTAGATGTCACATGATGATTGTAGACAAACAGTATCGTCATGCAAGCAAGGTTGTTTGTTTCTATGTTTCCATAAAATTGTGCCTAGCTATGGGAAAATATTACCTGGCTTAGAAATGGGTGAGGATTGGTGACAGGAAAGGCATCCAGCTAAAGAAAATCTGCCTCAACAAATTCCATCCGACCCATGCAAGCATGGAAAAGTGAACATTAAAATGATGATGATGTTTCATTTATAGAGATGAAGTTAACAACTCAAAAATAATAATGTTACCAGCGAGGTCACATCTCAGACATTTAGACATCTTTTAGAGTATTGTTTGTTAAAATGGTTCACCTGAGGAATTACATGTGCCTGAGGTTACAAGGAAAGGCTGTTTGTCATGAGAAGAATGTGTCTATTAAACCTGCCCCCACCACATAGCTATACGTTGCATGCACTGGTGTGTACATGTCCTCTGTTTCCCCCTAGATCATCCTACCAGGGCTTTACTCTCATTCAACACAACACCAGTGGTCTGGAAGAGGACTCATGGCAGGTCCTGCACCAGATGGCTGGACATGATTGGGGAAGATCTCCAGAGGCTCAGCATAACCCTAGAGGATGTAGAGGGGCTGGGACAGAACCACCAGTAATGGAGATCACTGGTGTATCTAGTCAGCTCTAACCATGACGACGTCCCTGAGACTGCTAACTTGGGATATTCCCCAGCTTCATCAAGCAAGAGCATGAAGTGAAGTGAATCGCAGATTATAATGAAACATGGCTTTTTTAGCTAAAACTATATTTCTGCTATGTTTTTGGTAGTATCTATTTCAATTGACCACGATTGTTAAGCATCTCAGCAGTTTTTTTTTGTCTTTTGTTTTTTTATGGATATGCCTTGAAAAGCATCATCTGCAATGTCTCACTTCCGTTTTACATCTACTGGCTGAGTCTTTAAGTAAAGACAAACAGACTAAACTTTAGCATTCAGTTTTCTTTGAAAAATGTAAAACTTATTTATTCACATGGTGAATAATCATGGCTTATATGTATTAATGACTTATGACTTCAAGATTTCGATGATGTGATTGTTTATTTTTAGAATGACATTGTAGGATAGGTGTGAGAGGCCAGACCTGGTCAGTTTAAAGATAAAGCAGGTAGAATATTTGGGCCAGATATAGCTGGTTTATATGCTTGTGTGTAAAGACTGTAGATTATTCCTAAGCATTCAATTTTTAGTTACTTTCTGTGACACACGTCTTCGCAAGTCTGATTTCTCTAGGAATGTACAACAATAACAATAGTTTGCTTACATCATTCTAATACTGGAAATAAATTTTTACTGTCTTTGTCTGCAGCCAGCAAAGAATGGGAACAAATCTCGGAACAGCAATCTATTTATGCCAAAACCAACTGCAGAAGAGTAAGTCTCTGTCACCTTTCTTTTTTCTTGTTGTTGTTGGTGGTGGTAACATTGGCTTTCTTCCTCTCCCCTCTCTCCCTACTTGTCTTCTTCTTCTTCTTCTTCTTCTTCTTCTTCTTCTTCTTGTGCACCATTCCTGGGAAAGCCTTGTGGGTATAGTCCTCAGGCATCTCCATATGTTCCTATTATCATGAAAGATTGAAATGGTATAATATCTAAGGAACGATAGTTCCTTAGATATTATTAATTTGACACAGAACAAGTTTTATGGTCAGTAATTGAACATATTCCTAATGAATTCCATTGTCTATGTGTTCCAATTTATTTTGTAAATCATAAAAAACTTGGAGAGATTTTACTGAAATACCTAATTTCTTTATTATTAAGCTGGTGTTTGGAGCATAACATAAAAGATTTTTACATGAAATTATGTTGGAAAGTTTCAGGTTGGATTTGAGCCTTTTAAAAGAGGACATGTTTTATGAAAGAGGTGGTGGGGGTATCTCAGAATGAAATTAGAAAACAATCATCTACAATATTGTGTTTATTTTTTTTTTGTATCTTCTAGGTGTCGCCAGTGGTTGTTATCATTTCCAGAATTTGAACTGGTAAGGCTTCCTTTTAAATTGATATACAGAAACAGTTTATTCAATTATCTATCTATAGGAAATTCAACAGACTTGGTTGTGTGGGTGGTAAAGAAACTTACTTCCCAAATGTGTGGCTTTGAGTTCAGTTCCACTCAAGTTCAGTTACCTCAAGCAGGTGTCTTCTATTATAACTCCAGGCTAATGTGTGTGATATGTCTGTATGTTACTGCCTCTCCTTGCCTTAACATACAAAAATATGTTTGGTCATAGGGCGAACATTATCCTGCTTAGAAAAAGAAGAGGGTTAGCAACAGGAAGGACATCTGGGTGACAGTGAAAGTGGTTTCTTTTATGTATTTTCAATTTACAAAACTCAATAGCTGTGAATTTATGGAGATTATTGATAAGACAGTCATGAGTTCATCAAAAATACTGTTTTAGGATATATTTTCTTTTACTTACCACTTGAATGCTTTTGATTGAATGAGTCCAGTCTGAGTGGCACAAATGTTCAACACTAAAACTTATATTCCGACTAAGTTTAAGGAATGTGATTATTAACAAGAGATGCTATGTAGGCTGAAACTAGCAGAGCACCCACAAACAACCCACACTAAGAGAAGAAATCTGGTGAAATCAGTATTTTTCTACTATGGGGTTGTAAACATAACACTCACCCAACACAGGTATGATGCTATTTTATTCCAGGATGAAAGAGTAAGGCTGATGTTCAGAAAATAATAGTGTTGCATGTGCATCCACACACACACACATACATAATTGGAGTTATGTGAGTCTGAAGTTACATAACTCCAGTTTGGTTTTCCTTTGAAACATATGTAGTACATATTTACTTACTCTTTTTCCTACACACACTGATTTATAATTGCATAGTAAGCAACTTCTGTTGCTGTATATCAGAGTTGTATAGTGGTGGTCATCTTATCAAAGTTTTTATCTAATTGAGTATGGGACAAAGCTTAAGGCGCATAAATAGTTTGGATGACTTGATAGGAGCTGGTGAGTCAAAGAAATATATCAAGCTCCCGTATCTACTTTGGCATGGTTCCTCTGGCAAGATGCTCTTCCTAATGCCAACCACTTTACAGAGTGTACTGGTTGGTTTTAATGTGGTACCAGCACTAACAGGATCGCCAAATAATTTGCAAGATAAAACTTCTCAACTGAGAGGAGAGAAAGCAGTATTTATTGTTTATTCTATTTATTTTTGATCATTAGATTTGGCCAGCCATTGAGATATAGTTCTTACCATTATCATCATCATCATCATCATCACAAAGTGCCCTGCAGTTGACTATTTATATAAGAATAGTGGTAACAAGAAGGATATCTTGCTTCAGAAAATCGGTCTCAATGAATTCTGTCTGATGCATACAAGCATAGAAAAGTTGATGTTAAAGCAACAATGATGATGATTGTGGTTGTAATGCTGCTGCTGCTGCTGCTGCTGCTGATGATGATGATGATTTATGTTGCTTTTTATGGAGTGGATGCCTGATGAAATGTTTTTTTTTTTTTAAATCATCTTTTTGTTCTGATGTTCATAGATCTTGAGTGACCTGGATATTAGAATAAGAATGTTTAACACTAACTACATGGTACTGCCATGCTATTTGGAGAATACTGCAACTCATCTCTCAGAATTGGCAGAAGAAACTGTGACTGTAAGTTGTGTTTTTTTTTTACCCCTGTACATTTGTCTTTGATTACATGTATTAATGTAATTCTAATTTTAATTATATTAAATCAAGGCTGAAGATGGCAAGCTGGCAGAAACGTTAGCACGCCGGGTGAAATACTTAGCGGTATTTCATCTGTCTTTACGTTCTGGGCTCAAATATTGTCATGGTCGAGTTTGCTTTTCATCCTTTCAGGGTCAATAAATTATGTACCAGTTAAGTACTTGGGTCAATATAATTGACAAGCCCCATCCCATAAAATTTCAGGCTTTGTGCTTATAACAGAAAGGATATTGTATAAAGGCTAGTGAATTGGCTGAATTATTAGGGCATTGAACAAGATAACTCACTGTAATTGTTTTAGCTCTTCTGTTTGGCATGTTCTGGGTTCAAATTCTGACACTGTTAACTTTGCCTTTTATCATACTGGGGAGTGGAGGGGATCAATAAAATACACTACTGTCAAACACTTCAAAGACATATCATTATACATCTGTGTTGTTTGGAAGTTCATCCCTCAACTACCTGGCTTTTGGGCAAATGTTTCTGACTAATGCCTTCTGAGTGAATTTGGTTGGCAGAAACTGTACAGAAGCGGTGAGCTGGCAGAAACGTTAGCGCACCGGGCTAAATGCCTAGTGGTATTTCGTCTGTCTTTATGTTCTGAGTTCAAATTCCGCTGAGGTCAACTTTGCCTTTCATTCTTTCGGGGTCGATAAATTAAGTACCAGTTACGCACTGGGCTTGATGTAATCGACTTAATCCCTTTGTCTGCCCTTGTTTGTCCCCTCTATGTTTAGCCCCTTGTGGGTAATAAAGGAATAGGAAACTGTACAGAAGCCCATCATAATATATAAATATATTTATGTATGTATGTATGCATGCATACAAATTAAGGGTGTGGAGCAGGTGAAATGCAGGCTACATATGTTTCCTAGCTAGTAGATAATTTAATGTAATAATTACTCAACGAGAGATACTCAGCTAGCTACTAATCAGGCCGAAGATACCTTAATTATATGAAGTTTACAGTCGTTAGGAAATCCCAAGTTAACTTGCCAAAATTATAACTTGAAATTATATACATATACATATATATATATATATATATATATATATATATATATATATATATATATATATATATATATATATATATATATATACATATATATATATATATATATATATATATATATATTTACACACACACACACACATATATATATATATATATATATATATATATATATATATATATATATATATATATATATATATGTATATATATATATATATATATTTACATATCTATGTGTGTTTGTGTGCATATGCATGTATTTGTATGTGTGTGGAAGTTTACACAGCCTAACTGCCAATAGTGTTGCTTGCTGACAAGTCCCTGTCAACAAACTGCTCACTAAACCTACTGTTTCAAAAATGAGCAGTGTGAAATATCCCTTGCTTGAAGCACAGATAATGGTTAGTGACAGGAAGGGCATCCCTCTGTGAAACAAAAATCTTTCTAATATGTATTTGTCTGACCTAATCTAGCATGCAAATGTGGATGTAAAACAAATGAACAATATTTACAGTAAATACTATATTGTATTATGTTATATTATTGCATATCAGATTACATTGTATTGCATTGCATTGTATTTCATATTGTTTTAATGTATGCACTTGTAATAGTGTTAAATTAAGATAATGTGTTTGATATTTATAATGTATATACAAATGAAATATACTAACACAACTAGATGAAGGAAGCTTCTTGGCTATATATTGTGCTCTCTGTTGGAGAGACTAACTAAGCCAGGTTTAGAGTGTTGAAGGAGGAAGGAGAAAGGGAAGCAGGATGATGAAGACATGGCTAAGAACTATGTGAGAATACTTGACCAAGATGGGTGTCACCGGGAAAGAAGAGTGCGGTTTGGCTCAGAATGGTATGACTTGAAGAATTCTCATCATCTGATGCTCTTTGAGCAAATGGAAATAACATCATTCAAATGGGAATGGTACAAGTTGTAATATTTTGACACAGAGCATACTAAGAATGCTGTTGGTGAGTTGTCAAACATGGTGCTTTGACCTAATTTGGTCTCCTTCTGTGATGAACATGTTTGAACATTCTGAACTAGCCACAAAAATATTTGTACCTCTATAGGAATTCAGAAACAAAACATTCATTGATTTGTGTGAAGGTTAGCCAGGCTTGAATTAAATAAATATACATTCTTGAAATAGTATGTGGAGGAGACAAAAACGAGAGAAAATAAGTGGAAAAGTAATGTTAGAGGTTAATGTGAAGAAGATGGATGACGAAGTTGTGATAGTAATTAATGGGTGGTTTGAATAGGTGGACCCAGTGATGGTGGCATTCTTGCTTGAAATGACAAGTGGAGTGTTCTTATTGGAGTTACAGAAGTTTATTATTGAGAGTGTGTAGTAGAGAATAGACTAACATGGATAGTGTTAGGAAAGCGAAAGTAGAAAATAGCACCAGGGAATTTGTGAGAGCAAGATAGAGAGTGACAGGACAGTGGGAAAACTTGAATAGGAGGTGTTGCAGTCTATCTTATATTATATGTTTGTAGGTAAAGTGCATGAAGAAAAGATAAGGTGCAAGGGGGTGGGGGTACCGGGAAGAAAAGGGGAAAGTTGTATTGGGGGATTGGTAAGAGAGAGAGAGAGAGAGAGAGAGTGAGAAAGTGGTAAGGACAGTGAGAAAGGTTGAATAGGATTTGCAGTACTAACCTACATTATATTTAGATGAATACGATGGTATGTGGAAGAAAGATATAAAGATGATGAACATATATATATATATATATATATATATATAAGTCAGTAAATAGTGGGGTTGTGTTAACCGCACGTGGAGAAATAATAGGAAAATGAAAAAAAGCCAGAATGCTGAACTGGGAGCATAATTTAATAAAGATTTTTTCTAACCGGTTTTCATTGCGTTGAAGCAAATTATCAAGAAGAAGGAGAATGAAAATGTTTTTTTGCAAAGAAGTACAAAAAAGTACAAAATGAAGAAAATAATATATAAAACACACATATGTGTGTGTATATATATATACACACACATACATATATATGAACAGCTAGGTACAATATAATATCAGAAAGGAAAAATTCTATCGTCACTGATCATGACTGAGGCTACTGAAGCATCTATATTGCAAGAAATAAGAGTTAAAAACTCTTAATGTAGTAAGAAGCATGCCATATATATATAAATACACTGACTGGGGAGATAACCACCCCATGAGCATCTCTAAATTCACTAGACTAAACTAGTTTCACCTCTTAATCGTAAGCTCATCATTTGTGACTACTCAAACACTCAATGGTTTGGCTAAATCCTGCATGGGTTGGACAATTTGACTGAGGACTGGCAAGCCAGCAGGCTGCACCAGGCTCCAATCTGATCTGGCAGAGTTTCTACAGCTGGATGCCTTTCCTAACCCCAACCACTCAGAGAGTGTAGTAGATGCTTTTACGTGCCACTGGCATGAGGGCCAGTCACACAGTACTGGCAACAGCCACGCTCAAAAAGGTGTATTTTACGTGCCACCTGCACGGGAGCCAGTTCAGTGGCACTGACAACAACCTCGCTCGAATGATATTCTAACTTGCCACCAGCACAAGTGCTAGAAGGCGACGCTGGTAATGATTCTGCTCAAATGGTGCTATTTATGGGCCACTAGCACAGAAGCCAGACAGTGCTGTTAGTGCTCCACTGGTGCAGGTGCCAGTCATCGAGTATGGTTGAATTACGATTTCGATTTCACTTGCCCCAACAGGTCTTCGCTCAGTATATATATTTTTACCATAAAAATTTATGGCTGATTTAATGAAATGCCAATGTGTGTATTAAAAATTAATATAAACTAGGTGCAATATAATATCATAGAGGAAAAAATTTTATTGTCACTAATCATGATTGAGGGTACAGAAACACCTGTATTGCAAGAAATAAGAGTTAAAAACTCTTAATGCTGTGTTGTGCACTTCATACAATATTAAGAGTTTTTAAGTCTTATTTCTTGTAATATAGGTGCTTCCACACCCTCTAGCACAATATATATATTCATATGTTTACAATTTACCCAAGACTAGGCCTCTGTGCAATGCATCCCCTACAAAAGTTGAGATCACATCACATAAGAACATTGCAACCCAATTTCTTCACTGCAAATGGTCCTGCTCCTTTAAATGTTATCCCGAAAGAAATTAAAGTAAAAAATGACCCCACAACTTTCAAACGGTACCTGGACAAATTCCTCCGGGAAATACCAGATAAGCCATCTACACCTGGATACGTCTCAGCTAACAACAACTCTCTGCTTGAGTGGTCCATGGTGTCCTGAAATAATTGATTAAAAGACTTTTCCAGGTGGTGCTATTGAGTTACGCATGGCCTGGGTCGATAACAGCTAAAACCAATCTAAGTTACCTAAGTATGAGTGCCTATACCCGAACAGATATATATTTAAGATTCTCATTTGCAGGAGTCATGGTAGGATAAATGTTGTGCTAACAACATATATTAAGGAAAAAAAACACAAGTGTCCCTGGTTGTTCAGTTGTCTCCAGGCAGTCTGTGTCTGTCTCCTGACAATCTGTTTCTGATATTGTATTGTGCCTAGCTGTTCATCATGTCATGTTAATTCAGTGAATTCTTAATTTGTGAGTTTATCTCTCCTTTTTATTTGAAGTTGGCTGTAATTGCAATAACCCTTTAGCATTTATATTACTCTGTCAAATGTTATGCTTATCTATTCACATTGTTTTGAATTTGTGGCTTTGAAATTTTGATGTCATTGTTTAGTTTTGGAATGTTATTTTGAACATAAAACAGTTAGAATATTTGGACTAGATATGACGAGATAAATTCCTAAAAGGTTAAAGGTATAAATGAATAAAGGTATTTAAATGCCATTCAGGATAAATTTTCAATTTATTGAATTTATCTTCGTTTTAAGAGGAAAATAAACATATGCCTGTAGCAGTTATGACCAATTCTTTATAAGAGGGAGAAATAATTTTGAGTATTATGACTTCTCAGAAATTTATATATAATTGAGAGACAAACAGTCAGATTGACTGGTGAGAAGTGAACAGATGGGAATGCTTGTTTCTGTTGTAATATATATCATTAGCACAACAGTTGTCCTACCATGACTCCAGCAGACAGGTGTCTTAAACATATATATGCTCAGACACTGACACTTCATTAAACAACAAACAATTAGATTGTCTGGGGAATATATATATATATATATATATATATATATATATATATATATATAATCTTCATCATCATTTAATGTTTGTCTTCCATGCTAGCATGGGTTGGACAAAGCCATACATAGACAGACAGACAGGCAGACAGACAGACACACACACACACACACACACACACACACACACACACACACAGAGGATGAACTTCCATACTGTTCCTTTTACCAAATTCTACAGATAAGATATATATATATATATATATATATATATATATATATATATATATATATATTATTGTTTATTAATAGGTTCAACAATTAAAAGTACTCAATATATTGAGTTGTATTAATTGCTTTCTATCTTGGATATAAAGCAATTAACAGCCCTTGGATGTTTACAGCAGAAAACCCAAGTTTCATGCTGCAAAGATCTTTTGTTTATTTTGGTGTAAAAAACACTGCCCTTCATTTACTTAGTTAAAGGTCTTGCTGTAAACCACAGTGTGATCAACTGGTGATTAAAGTAAATAAATAGGCTCCGGGTTTTTTGTCAAATCGGATCTAAGATCTTTGTAACATGAAATTTGAGATATTATTATAAATACCATGTGACTGTATAGAAAATACACCCACCGACCCACACATACACAAAGACAGACATATATATATATACTTATAATATATATGTGTGTGTGTGTGTGTGTGTGTGTATACATACATACATACTCACCTCATCTGTGCTTGTGTCATGTAAAAAGCACTCTGTCTATTCTGCTGGGTGGTTTGTATTAGGAAGGGCATCCAGCTGTAAAAAAACCATGCCAAAATAGACACAGAAGTCTAGTGCAGGCTCCTGTCTGGTCAGCTTCTGTCAGACCATGCCAGCATGGAAGGTGGACGTTAAACAATGATGATGATGATGATGGTATATGTCTCTGTTATCTTGGTGGGGTACGATGGATTAATTTAAGACTTTAGCTCTTATTTCTAGCAGGTAGATGCTTGTCAACCATCATCATGCTCCGTGCAAATTTATAATTCATAGCTATTTAATGCTGTTGTGCCTGCGATCCAC
>NC_142944.1:47693380-47768380 GCF_046866305.1 Octopus bimaculoides | reverse complement strand
AATATGACCGAGCTTTTGGTGACCCACATTTTTTAATATTCTTTACCAATCATTTTTAATATTATTTAAACATATTTTCTACTTTACAATAAAAATTTTTTTTTTATTCCATATGTTTATAACTATTGATAAACAAAAAATTGTTGAAACTAGTTTGGTATGTATGTAAATCAATTCATTTAAAAACAATTGCAAGTTTTTCAAATTCAGGTGCATTTTCAAAACAAATTTTCTCATATATATATATATGTGTGTGTGTGTGTATATATTTCATGTTACACTTGGAAGTAGAATTTTCAACTTGAGTCAAATATAAAATAAACTACTCAAATTGTTGTTAGAGTATCTGCATAAGTAGAGTCAAGTGCATTTAGTTTGTAATAATGAAACGAAACCAAATGGTGATATTTGGTATAACTTCATTATTACAGCTACACATATATATATATATGTATGTATATGTGCATATATATATATATATATATATATATATATATATATATATATATATATATATATATATACATATACATATATATATCTATATATATATACATATATATATTTATGTGTGTTTTTAATGATGAACAATCAATTACATCATGTAGAAAAAATCCGTTTTCTTCAGGTGAATTAAAATTAAAATCAAATTTAACATTTTGGGTTTTTTGACAAGTAGCATATAGAATGCATATTGACTCTCTCATTTCAATGCTGGTTTGAGAGAGTAAAGTGGGGAATGCTATTTGATGCATATAACTCTTCGTGTGAAAAATTCTAAATGTTATCCTAAATTAAAATTTTATTTTAATTTTAATTCATCTGAAGAAAACGAATTTTTGACATGTTGTAATTGATTTGTTCATCAATAAAAAACATCCCTGAAACAGCTGTAGTAAACTTCAGCCCATTTGTGTTATTATTTATACTTCACCACACTCAGAACCTTCCCTGCATTAGATTTTGAACAATGGACAGTGGACTGCATGCTGGAGTATATTCTTGCATGATTTTATGTATACCTTGAGTGACTTTGGTCCATACTTGCGGATGTGTGCATAACTGGAAGGAAAAATCTTAGTGTCAACATAAAGATTAAATTTATGTTAGTTAAATATCAAAATTTAGAAAGATCAGGTATATAGCTGTAATGAAGTTGCAAATTGAAATAATAGAGAAGGAAAATCTGAACCAAAATTCCCAATAAAAAAATTGAAAACCAAAAACAATCCTACAAATCCCAGTGTTTCTATCAATAATATTTTCACAATATTATTCAGAATAAAGCAAATTAATTAAAATCACATCGATTCATTAGACAGGCTATTTGACAACTATGATAATTTTAAATGATGGGGAGTATCAAAAATGTTAAAAGAATTTATAAGAATTATAAAGGTCTAAAATATTAATAAATATTTTAAAAAAATTATAGGATTGTAACGAATTCTCAAGAATTATAAAGGTCATAATTAGGTATGAAGAAGCATATATTGTAAAGATATCACCTTTAGTTCAAAACAAATTGAATAAAGTTATTAAATAAAATTATATAAAATTACTGTCATCAGTATCTATAATCAGAACCAAGTGTAGGCAAAGTTGATTAAATATGATCAGTTATATATCTTAATAGTATTGAGATGTGCTAGGCTACCTAAATATAATCCATGAATCTTATTACTAGTAATCAAGTTCTATATTGTAGGGTTATAGGTATATATCTAGTACTCAGGGAGGACTTTATGGAATTGGTTTAAAGTATAAGTTTTATGGACAGAATGCAAGTATTTGATCATAAATTCATCCAATCTATTAATAATATTACCCATGCATTTTAAGATTTCCATCAATTCCAAACTGCGATGCTCCACATTAGATCAAAATCAACATTTTTCTCCTTTAACTCCTAAACCTATGCAGGGGGTGATGTTTTTACTTCATTTCTCCTTCTAAATGTATCAAGATGATTGTGTAATTTGAATTTAACAATGGAATAGGTGAAACCTATGTAAGTGAAAGTATGTGGATTAGTTATAACACTACATTATATACAATGTTTTTGGATAGGAATTTTTTTCCTAATGGACATTAACATTTCTTCTTACAATTACATTATTTAGACTTATTTCAGGATAGGAACATTGTGGGTTACAAAGCTCATACCATTATGCAATACATTGCCAAAAGAAGTAGAATTGTTATGTGTGTTCCTTCCATCATCTAATACAACTTTGCAAGGAAAGTAGGTGATACACCAGTTGTTCTTCAAGAATGTATGAAATTGTATAAACAGTGGCTCAGTCTTTTAATTTTCTGAACTTTTAATTCCATTTTTTGAAACAGAATAGGTAGTTATACTATCAGAATCTTTAGATTAGTACTTCAGTTTCTTTACACTAATCAAAATTGTCTTCACTTTAAGAAGTGATGTTAGAAAAATATCTCCATTTCCTGTTTAAGAAGGAAATATATTATCTCAATAATGTGATTGTCTTATTATATAATATTATCACATTAGTAATAAATATGATAATCTCTCATATTTATGTTTAATTTTTCCACCTCATTTTGCTTCTATTAATATTTCTCCCTGCATATATTGTTTTCTTTTTATATTCCCAGAATTCATTTATCCACTTGTATTTAATCTTTTAACCTTCATTCATCCTTCTTGTCATGTCTATAATTGATTTTTTTTATTTGTCTTACTTGTGTTACACACACACACACACACACACACACACACAGTTCAAAATCAGAAAGTTTGTCTTAATTAGTCACCAACATGGTGAATTTCACATAATTATTCAAGAAATTAAAAGAAGGGCAAAGATTAATACTTATTTCTATTGTATTCATGTCAAAATCTGTAAATAAAATTTTAAGCACTAGGCGCAGGAGTGGCTGTGTGGTAAGAAGCTTACTTCCCAACGATATGGTTCCAGGTTCAGTCCCACTGCATGGCACCTTGGACAAATGTCTTCTGTTGTAGCTTTGGGCCACCCAAAGCCTGGAGAGTGGATTTGGTAGACAGAAACTGAAAGAAGCTCGTCGTATAATATGTATGTGTGTGTGTATGTATATATATATATATATATATATATATATATATATATATATATATATATATATATAATTTAGACAAAAACCACTATTAAATAATTCAATAATGAAGAATGTAAACTAAATGTTTATACAAAATATATCACATGAAAATACGGCATAAATAAAAAATTATGGAATAATGAGATATATTTCTTATAAACACTTAGTTCTACGTATTACGTTTAAAATTTTAGTTTAACAGCAATTCTTCGAAAAATAAGTTTTGATTTTATTTTAAGAAATATTGTTAAATAGTATTTTATATATTTATTTGATATTTATTATAAGTTACAACACATACATTGATTGATTTATTATTATTATTATTTTATATTTGACCTGATGAGTGACTATATTTTTGAATTGATTTAATTGTAGATCAATTTCATTATTAATCGAATTGGTTTTATTAGTTATCTATTTGAAAATATAGCCACGAAATGTGCGTAGTCATTTTTATACCATTTACTAGTTATTCTTTTATGTGCTTTATTGATTTTTAAGAATACGGTTTTTATGATATATTTATTTTCTAGAGAGTATGAATTACATTCTTCATTATTGAATTATTTAATAGTGGTTTTTCTCTAAATTATATACATATATTTCATATTGGGAAATTTGATTTAGTTTTGCTAAATTGAATTTTTCCCTGTAAGTTTTGGATTTTATTCCCTAATATATATATATATATATATATATATATATATATATATATATATATATATATATATGTATGTATTTGCATGTCTGTGTTTGTCCCACTACCACCACCACCACCACCAGCACCACCACCATTGCTTGACATTGATGTTGGTGTGATTATATCCCTGTAACTTAGCAGTTCAGCAAAAGAGACTGATAGAATAAATACTAGGCTTACAAAGAATAAGTCCTGGGGTCGATTTGTTCAACTAAAGGTGGTGGTACAGCATGGCCACTATCAGATGACTGCAACAAGTAAAAGAATAAAAGAATATATATATATATATATATATAATGCATGAATGTGTGTGTATGTGTTTGCCATATTTTCTGGCATCAAGTAGATATAGTATATAGTGTAAACTTTCACACATTGTCACTCTTTCCAAACCTTGCTGCATTTCATATGGAATTTTGGGTCTGAAAAATTTGATCTGTATGCCAGAAAATTCAGTGTAGATGCACATGTGTCTGTGCTTGTATGCATGCATTCATTTGTTCTTTGCTGAATACATCCATATTAGTTTATAGACATTATTTTAGGACACAATAAATACTATTCTCTAATATTATTTTCCAGAAATGTTGTGCTTGTGCACCACGGTTAATTCAGAATGATATCCGGTTTCTCTCAGTTCTGAACTCTTCTATTGAAAGGTAAAAAAATCTTTAATCCAATACACTCTACCAATATGTGTTATTTTTTAGCATGACAGATGCCAGTGCCGCCTGACTGGCACCCATGTTGGTGACACGTAAGAAGTCCAATATCAGCTCAAAATATATGGCTGCGTATTGCACCCAGGTGATCGTTGATGTCTCTGGACTCTTGTAACTGTTACTTCTACTTGGCATGTCTGATCTTGATTTACCTCAGATATATAACAACTTTTCTTATGTGAATTAGATCTTTCAGCATCAAGATGCTTCTGTTATATCAGAACTGATGCTGAAGTTTTTCAAGAGGCAGTCATCATCATCATTTAACGTCCGCTTTCCATGCTAGCCTTGGGTTGGACAATTTGACTGAGGACTGGTCAACCAGATGGCTACACCAGGCTCCAATCTGATTTGGCAGAGTTTCTACAGCTGGATGCCCTTCCTAACACCAACCACTCTGAGAGTGTAGTAGGTGCTTTTTAGGTCCCACTGGCATGAGGACCAGTCAGGAGGTACTGGCAACGGCCACACTTAATATGGTGTATTTTACGTGCCACCTGCACAGGAGTCAGTCCAGGGGCACTGGCAACGATAAGAAATAAATAAGTTTAATATAGTGTGATGCTTAAGTTTGCTCTTCACTAGTTTCTTTTATCTTTTTACATTCATATCTTAAAATTAAGAAGATAGGAACCCATAAATATTATCAAATTTTTGTGCCATTTTTCATTTTAGCTTTGTCTAAAGTATTTAGGGTTATATTTCTGTGGCATTAAGCAATCTATGCAAAAGTTTTGTTTACCATTGTGATTTTTATTCTTAAAATCCTTTTTACATAAACACACATCTACCTACTCATCATCCATTCACCAATGTTTCCCTAACATGGGACCATTTACTGCAACAGTTTGGGTTTCAGGGACCCACAGCTTTTTAATATTCTCCCAAAGAGCCTGAGGAACCTACACAAAGTAGATGTAGGGGTTTTTAAATCTAAGCTGGACCTCTTCCTGTCAAGAGTCCCAGATGAACCTACCTCACGGCAAGAGGTGCAAATGAGGGTAGCTACATCAAACTCCATTTTTCACCAAGTGCCACATATTGGAGGAGGCTCTCAGTAATAAAAGTGTAGCAAAATGGTGGTGCATCAGCATGGCCGCAGCTCTGAGCTGAAACTACAGAGAAAAAAAAACATGGCTATAGTCTAGTGACTGGAGCAAGTAAAAGAATAAAATGATTGTTTACCATTGTGATTTTTATTCTTAAAATAGGTATTCTTAAAATTCCTAAAATCCTTTTTACATACACACACATCTACCTACTTACCATCCATCCACCAATGTTTCCCCAACATGGCTATAGTCTAGTGACTGGAACAAGTAAATGAATAAAATGATTGTATTACACATATGATGTTTCAGTGATCTGATGATTTAGTTTTCAGTATTTACATTAATTTGTGAATGCACAATTCTATTGTATAATGCAGAACATGCATGTTAATGTAAACAAGTATGGATAATTTGCATACATAAATATAAAAAAAAAGTATATGAAAAAATTATAAAACAGCTGTAATTGTATAGAAAAACAAATCTATATTCATCTCAGACACCTAACTTTATTGCTTTATGTAAATGTATATATATATGTATACATACATATGTGAGAAAAAATAAGTTCAAAAGAGAACAATTCAAACTTTTTGAGAGATCCAAAAAGAGAGAAAAAATGGTTTCTAATAAAGATTCATAATATTCATAAAAATCAGCCAGAACAAGTATTAAGAATATGAAAATAACAATTGAAAAAATTTGTTATAGTATAAAGAAACCATAAACAAGTATTAAAAAAATGGAGAAAAATGATGTTGAATCAAAATTAGATTTAATAGAAAATTTTATATTAAATCTAATTTTGTTTCAACATCGTTTTCCTCCATTTTTTTTTAATACTTGTTTATGGCATATATATACCTATAACAAAATTTTTCAACTATATGTATACATATATATATATATAGTGTTTGTGGTTATGTACTAAATGAAATTTTTTCTTTCCCGTTTGATCTATGATATCTACAATGACAAAAACAACAGTTATATATTGGAGAATGTCTACGATACTGTATTCCCTGTTATTCGGCAACATCATGTCGAAGCTGACCAAGCCTTGTTGACACGCTGCATTGAGTTGAGTGCTGGTAATAACTTACAAATAGGTATTAATCAGCAGTTTGACTGTGATTTACCTGAAGCTGTAAGTATCTTTGCATCTATTTTATCTATTTCTGTTGTTGTATGTGTGTGTGTAGAGAGAGAGAGAGAGAGAGAATTCTAAAGAGGAGCCATTTGAAAAGGAAAGGATTAAGGAAAGTATTTAGAGTAGGTCCTGGAAGGTGGGGTGCAATTGTTGTTTAGTCTGTCGTTGATCAGACTTCTGATCAAATGTTCAACAAATATCCTGACTTTATCAGAACACATTTCGTTACATACCAAATAAATTCACCACTACTTGTTACAAATCATGTCACCTTGCTGCACACACCAACCAAAATCTTTCACATCACATGTAAAATTGTCAATTTTATTTACATAAACACAGATGACATAATAAGAAGATGAATATTTTAAAATCACAAAAACAAATACTCTTTCTCTCTCTATCTCTCTCTTAAACATAAACTCACACTTACAACAGAGATTGCTGCACAGTATAAAGTATAACCACACTTTGACATTGCACACCACATGTAATTGTTGTTGTTGGCACTCCGTCGCTTACGACGACGAGGGTTCCAGTTGATCCGATCAACGGAACAGCCAGCTCGTGAAATTAACATGCAAGTGGCTGAGCACTCCACAGACACGTGTACCCTTAACGTAGTTCTCGGGGATATTCAGCGTGACACAGTGTGACAAGGCTGACTCTTTGAATTACAGGCACAACAGAAACAAGAAGTAAGAGTGAGAGAAAGTTGTGGTGAAAGAGTACAGCAGGGTTCACCACCATCCCCTGCTGGAGCCTCGTGGAGCTTTTAGGTGTTTTCGCTCAATAAACACTCACAACGCTTGGTCTGGGAATCGAAACCGTGATCCTATGACTACGAGTTCGCTGCCCTAACCACTGGGCCATTGTGCCTCCACTACCACATGTAATTTGACCACATTATCATGTTATACTTCAGGATATGGACAGAATTTGTTCACATGATGACTGTCTCAGAAAAAAATAAAACTGTTTTTTAAAAGAAAATATGCATAAAATAAGCAATTAAAAATTGCAAATGCATACCATCTTCACCATGCACAGTTTATCTAAACTTACACACTTTTTACTGTGACTTCCACACTGCATGTCACACATGGCTTGCATTGCTAAGCAAAACACCACATTGTCCAGCAGCTTCACTATGTTCTATGTAATATGCATTCATCCTCTCTCATCATTTACTCAGGCTGTCACATACTGCACACCGCATAATATCCTCCATATATTGCTATGCACCCTTTATTTCGATACTCTACCCTCATGCAATTGAAACATTACGCAGCAAAGCATGTGATTTCATCTTGAACAAAACTGAATTATCATCATCATAATCATTCTTTTAATGCCTGCTTTTTCTGTGCTGGTATGGTTTGGGCAAGGCTTCTCAAGGCAGTATTTTATAGTCAAATGTCCTTTTTGATACCAACGCTTAGTTGTTTTGAAATAATGTACTTTATTCTTCAGTGGTTTGGCATATTAAACTGTTGGTACTGTGGGACATATTGTTTATATAAGATTTTTTAAAAAATGTTACCAATGCCCAAGTAATGTAAATGCAAAACATACACTAGCATACATATGCATGTATGCACACACTCACATACATACACACACATACATGTGTACATTTACACAATGGGCTTTCATGCAGTTTCTGTGTACTAAATCTACCTAATGTCATTCACAAGTCATTACTTAACTCAAAACTAAAGATGACACTTGCCCAAGGTTCCACTCAGTGGGATCAAATCCAACACCATGTGGTTGTGAAGTGCAACTTTTTAACCACATATCATGTTTGCATAAATAAAGGCATTTAAAATAAAATAAATAGATCAAATGAAGGAGTTGGTGGTGATCTGCTTCAATATAAATAATTAGTTAACCCTTTAGCATTTCTTATGCACCTGTACCAATGGTAGCACCTGTACCAGTGGAGCACTAAGAGCACGTTAAACGATGATGATGATGATGATGACATCATCAAAATCTCAAAACTACGAGATAATACATTATTAATTGAAAGCATTTGACAGAATAATTTGAATGCTAAAAGGTTAAAGAAGTTAGTAAATTTGGTTTGCTCTCATCTTGATTATTACACATCTCCATGAAATAGATTTACCTAAGCTAGCCAAATAGGGAACCATTTTTGCTGTGCCAGGAGTAGCAGATAAACCACTTTCTCTCTCTCTCTCTCTCAAATTGTATCTTATTGTTTTAAAAAGAGAAGGACACATTGAACAATGCTCTCCTAAATATACAAAATCACTGAATGGTCACTGCTGAAATACCTACTGTTGAACCTAGGTCTGCATAATCAGAAATAACCTGGAGTTATTTTTGGATTTGAAAGCAGGACAAACCAGAGCTTACTCAACATTACTACAATTATTATTGTTGTTGTTATTATCATCATCATCATCCTCATTATATTCACCACCATCACCACTATCATTACTATTGCCAACAACAACAGCAGCGATTAATGCAGCATAACAGTATAATTTATAAAACTTGTTAAAGCCACATGATATTTTCTGTTTATAGTGTAACATCCTTCAGATGCTGGATAGTTTGAAAACTCCATTGGAGAAATTAATATCAGTGAAATCCTGCATGGTGAGTATTTATATATATAAAACACACACACACACACACACACACACACACACACATGATGATGATATATATATATATATTGAAATATATAATTTCTGTTGATTTAGATACACACCTGTATATTAGAATATACACATATAAATGTATGTGTGTAGTATATATATATATATATATATATATATATATATATATATATATATATATACATATATATATATATATATATATAGAGAGAGAGAGAGAGAGAGAGAGAGAGAATGTATATTTATATGTGTATGTGTGTGTATGTATATATGTACTGTGGTGGGTTGGTGTTAGGATGGGCATCAACCCACAAAAACCCTGCCAAAACAGACACAGAAGTCTGGTGCAGGTTTCTGCTTGGCCGGCTCCTGCCAGCATGGAAGGTGGACGTTAAATGGTGATGATGATGTACGCATACAAATACCATCATCATCATTTGATGTCCATCTTCCATGCTGGCATTGAGTTGGTTGGTTTGACAGGAGCTCTTAAGCCAGAAGACTGCCTGCTTTAGCATGGTTTCTATGGCTGGATGCCTTCCTGACACCAACCACTTTATAGTATGCAATTGGTACTTTTTTTTCATGTGGCACCAGCACTGGTAAGGTCACCACATAACTTGCAAAACAAAGATCCCTTATCTGAGAGGAGATTGGTGTTGAGGAAGGTGGATTTATGCCAGGTGATGAGAGGTTAAAGTATGACAGAGGGACAGAAACAGGCATCTTGTTCTGGAAGATATATAAATATATAATTAGCATGCTCCACTGGAAGGGTAATGTCAGTGTGCATGCACAATAGAGTGTAAATGATTTAAGAGGAAAATTGGGTGTAAGAGGCATCAGATGTTGTGTGTAAGAGAGAAGACATGCTGATTTGGTCGTGTGATGTGTATGGATGAGGACAGCTACATAAAAACGTGCCAAGCTCTAATTGTAGAAGGTACCTGTGGAAGGAGTAGACCCAGGAAGATATGGGATGACTTAGTGAGAAAGGATAGGATCTTCGGATGCTGGGCCTCGTTGAGGAAATGACAAGAGACCAGGAGTTATGGCAATTTGCTGTACTTAAGATGTGCCAAGCTAAGTAAAATCGTTGTCATTCATAGACACAAGCTTGTCCGTTACAGGTACTGGTGCTACATAAAATGCACCTGTGCTGGTGTTACATAAAAGCACGTAAAAAGCACCTATCACACTTTGTGAAGTGGTTGGCTTTAGGAAGGGCATGCATCCTCAGAAACCATGTCACAACAGACAACTGGAGTCTGGACAGCTCTTCAGCTGGCCAGCTCCATGTCAAATCATTCAACCCAAGCCAGTATGGAAAACAGATGTTAAATGATGATGATATCATCATCATCATTTAACATCCACTTTCCATACCAGCATAGGTTAGATGGTTAGACAGATGTACGTAAAAGCACCCACTACACTCTCAGAGTGGTTGGCGTTAGGAAGGGCATCCAGCTGTAGAAACTCTGCCAAACCAGATTGGAGCCTGGTGTAACCTTCTGGTTCACCAGTCGTCTGCCAAATCGTCCAACCCAAGCTAGCATGGAAAGCGGACGTTAAACGACGATGATGATGATGATGTATGTATGTATATATATGCTGAGACCCCCTTCAGTCATGACTGACCATGGGATTGCACCTAGAAAGTTCCTCCTAGGCACAAGTCTGGGCAAGGTTGTTTATGGAAGACCAGCAGTTGCCCATGCATACCAGCCTCCCCTCTCCACACCACCAGTGTTATCCAAGGGAAAAGCAAAGGCCAATACAGCTTGGCACCAGTGATGTCACAACTCATTTCTACAGCTGAGTGAACTGGAGCAAGCTGAAATAAAGTGTCTTGCTCAAGAACACAACACGCAGCCCAGTCTGGGATTCAAACTCACAACCTCATGATTGTAAGCTCGACACTCTAACCACTGAGCCATGTGCCTTCACACACACACACACACATATATATAACTATCCATGAGACCTTTTCTCCCTCAACTTCACCGAAAGGTTATAGGATACCAGTCATTAGGGTCTGATGAGACGAATGTAAAGCCAAGCATTTTATGAATGCGAAACTCTGGATAACTCTATTAACTGGCCATAACTATCTTTCTCCAAATATATATGTATATATATAGATGCATAAATGCTTGTATGAGTTAAATGTGTAATATGCAAAGTTGACATCACTCTGCTTGAATGTATATATGAAATCTGTAAATGTTTGTATTTCAAAGGATAGCATCTCAAGTGGAATCTCACAACATACAGAGAAATCGAGGCTATTCTGTAAAAGTGCTAATTGTGAGTATAATATTTTATTTATTGATGTCATTGCTATTGTTTCTTAGTTGAGTTGGTATGTGAGCCCTCTATGTTTTTCAATTTTTATACAATTTTGTCTCCAACAAAGTGTGAGGTCACTATGGCACAAAAAACTACAAAGAAGGGAAAGACATGTCCTACAAATTCAAAGGACGTCAATTGACAGAAAGTTTGAAGGACTGGATATCATAGATCAGTTTGATCACTAGAACACAAGACAAAGATAGTGAGTTCCAGAGAGCAGCAGTTTGAACAAAGCAGACTTTAGAATAAAAAGGACTTGTGATTAATTGGAAGCTCAACAGAGAAATGGTGCAACTGAGAAGAGAACCAAGTGACATACTTAAAGGTTTTGACAGAGGGTATTATTCCAAAAAATTCATTTGAGCAATGACCATGGAAATACTTGCAGAAAAGATGCAACAAAGATACATTTTGACAATGAACCAAAAACTACAACCTAGTAGATAAAAGAAGATCCAATATGTTAACGATTTGATTCTGAATTTGATCAAGGAAGTTAAGATACTCAGAGGAAGCACCAATGCAAAGATAACAGCTGTGTTCAATGCATGGTCAAATGGTGGCCTTATTGAGGTACAGGATACTCTTGGGTATAAGAAGTTTGCATGGAATATAGATTCCAAGCTTCTTGGCAGCTGACATGGCTATGGATTGAATATATTTGTTCCAAGAGATATCCAGTCCTGCACCTTGAAAAGGAACCTTCCATTAGCAGATCCATAACCTCTCAAAACATACAGTGATACCTCCAAAACATAATTTGGGCAACTATTATTATTAGCTTACTATCAAATTATTTATTGTTATATGAGGGCTTCTCTTGGTCAGTGTTGACCATGCCTCTGCACATGTATGCGCATGGCCATCTTGACAGCATTATAGGATCCCAGGAAAATTAGTACACCAAACCCTAAAGTATTTAACATCAAGCCACTACATACATAAATCAGAAGTGAACCCTATACAGTTCAGCCCCTGCCTCCCCGAGCAACTTCCCAGCTTGTGCACGCCTTAAGACAACAATGTGTGTGTGTAGGCCTGGATGAGATTTTTAGAAAAAGACTGGCAGGTGCTCATGCACATATATCTCCTCTCTTCACATCTCTAGATCTGATGCCACAAAACATCTTGGTACTTATTCTATCGGTCTCTCTTGCCGAACTGCTAAGTGGTATATGTTTATTTGTTATGACTTTTTGTGTTCTGTTATGAAGAAAACATATTTTTAGAAATTTAATCTGTATCTTTTCTCTTAGTTCTTTCTCTTTTTTTTCTCTACTTTCAGCATCCATTTGTATTACCTCAGATGACCTTATTCCTTTATTGGTAAGTTTAGTTACAAGAGTCTTCTAGTATATAAGTTATTTTTTGATTGAAGATTGAAAAGAATAAGTCCATAGTTGTTCAACAACTACAAATTTATTTGTGCTGTTGTTACTGTTTAATCTCTAGTCAATCTTGATTAAACAGATCAACTTATAATTAAAAGCATTCAAACCATGTCCTTCCTGTCATTTTTCTTGTAAGAAAGTAGGGTGAAATTTGAGGTGGATTTGACTGTTATTTCAAATAAGACAAACAACCTCATTAAGAGAACATAAAAACAAAAACATGGAAAAAGAACTTTTTTTTCAGACAATGAAAGAAACAAATAGAGAAATGAGACAGGCAACATAAAGAACATTTCCTTCATCAGTTGTCCCCTGTTTTATCTACTCTATGTTTTGAAAGTTGGGACACTTTGGAATATATTGTACTGGTTGTTATATAACCACACAAGAAGGACAGAAAAATTTTTTTTTTTTAAATTTTAATTAGAATTAATAGTTTGTGTCAACTTCACACAAGCCTAATTGTTTTGGTTGTTTAACTCCTGGTCAGGCTTTCAATTCTGTTTTGGTTATATAATGCATTGGCTACTATCAAATGTGTCCTTCTTTCTTTAAGACTGTATGGTGTGACCTGAGGAAGATTTACCTCCTATTTCTAGCAGAACAAATAATCACACAGAGGCTCACTTGTGTTTCCAGAATATATAGTTATATATAGGGCGGCGAGCTGGCAGAATCGTTAGCATGCCAGGCGAAATGCTTAGCGGTATTTCATCTGCCGCTACGTTCTGAGTTCAAATTCCACCGAGGTCGACTTTGCCTTTCATCCTTTTGGGGTTGATTAAGCAAGTACCAATTACACACTGGGATCGATGTAATCGACTTAATCCCTTTGTCTGTCCTTGTTTGTCCCCTCTATGCTTAGCTCCATTGTGGGCAATAAAGAAATAAATATATAGTTTTGAATAATGAAAATCTTGCTTGATTTAAATTTTTAACTATCTTCATTGCTGAAATAGTAGATGAAGTTTGATTATATACATTTGAAATTAGCAATGCCTTTTCAAAATTAATTTCTGGAAAGAAGATTTGTGACAAAAGTAAAAAAGGCTTCAGGAACAGGAAAAAGGGGGAAAAAAATAATATAAAAAAGTATCAGAATATAGTTTTTAATCTTCCATTTTTAGGAGGAATGAATAGTGATCGTCATTTCTTCCTTACAATGGATAACTAAAGAGCTTAATCTATATATCCCCTTTCTTGTATTTTATTTTGTTCCTGTGGTTTTGGATTCAGTTCCATTGTGTGGCACCTCGAGCAAGTGTCTTTTATTATAGCCCCAAGTTGACCAAAGCCTTGCGAGTGGATTTGGAAGATAAAAACTGAAAGAAGCCTGCCGTATATATATATATTATATATATATATAATTTAGAGAAAAAAAACACAATTATTGAATTCATCCATGAAAATCCACAATCACATATAGAAAAATTTAATAAGTAAATACATTAAAAAGACCTATAATAAAAATCAAAAAAGTACAAAGTAATAAATATTAAAATAATAAAATAATATTATTATACTATTATTATACTCTCTTGCCGAACTGCTAAGTGCCGGAGACATAAACACACCAGCATCGGTTGCCAAGCAATGTTGTGGGAGACAAACACAGACACACAAACATATACATACATATCTATCTATCTATCTATCTATCTATCTATCTATCTATCTATCTATCTATCTATCTATATATATATATATATATATATATATATATACACAATGGGCTTCTTTCAGTTTCTGTCTACCAAATCCACTCACAAGGCTTTGTTTGGCCAGAGGCTATAGTAGAAGACACTTACCCAAGGTGCCACGCAGTGGGACTGAACCGGAACCATGTGGTTGGTAAGCAAGCTACTTACCACAGAGCCACCCCTATATATGTAAATAAATATATATATATACACACACACAAACATTATTGATTGCACATACACAGTATATGTGTTTTGTTTATGTACTGAATTTGCTGCAGGATATCATCTGGGATAGCTCCCTACACAATGCTGAGTGTTAAAAAACACCTGAATGTCATAGACCAGGCAAGACAACTTGCTTCAGATTGAATCTGAGAGTGCTAGATACAGATGTTTTGCCATTATTGTGGCTTATCAATACCATGCTCTGGGATTAAACCACTATTATGTCTTCATTTTTCTTTATTTCTTTTTTGACAGGTGAAGGTGTTGATAAAAGCACAGTGTCCACATCTACAGAGTAACATATTTTACATGGACGTGTTCAACTGGTCAGCAGCATCAAAGGACAAGGACAATATCAGGTAATGATGGTTTAAAGTAATTAATGTAAAGTTATTTCTCATTGTGGGAGGCACACAGCTTAGTGGTTACAGTGTTGGACTCATGATTGTAAGATTGTGGTTTCAATTCCTGGACCAAGCAACTTGTTGTTGTGTTCTTGAGCAAAACACTTCATTTCATGTTGCTCAAGCCCATTCAACTGGGCAATAAAGAAATAAGTAGTGAGAGGGAGTAAAATAATAGTAGTGAGGGAGTAGCAACAGGAAACCGATGACAGTAGAAGGACAATGGTCAAAGTAACAAGATAATCAAAAACTATTGTAAATTTGAAAATCAGGAAAGAGATATGATTTAAAATTTGGAAGAAGGGAAGGCAGAAGATAAGAGTTTTGCCAGAAATGTTAGACTTTTCCTTATCCTTATGATAAATTATTTATTTTTGCTTTGCAAATTTTAATGTAAATGATTCTCATTATCTAGTTACGACCCTCTACTTTCTGAGTTCAAATACTGCATGTGAATAAGATTGTTTTTCATCCATTCTGGGTTTGGGAAAATTAGTAGCTGGTAAGGACTGTGATTAATCTACTTGGTTATGTTTCTACAAATTATTAATCTATACCATACTGGAGCAACCTTTTTTGTGTGGGTTACATGAGAGATGATTCTTCAGCAGACAGCATTACTAAAAAAAAATTGAAGGTAATTTTTCATTAGAAAGGGCATTCAACTGTAGAAACCATGCCAAAACTGACATTGACACTTGGAACAGTCTTCTGAGTTGCCAGCTCTTGTGAAACTATCTCAGCCATCCCAGCTTATAAATCATCATCATCGTTTAACATCTGCCTTCCATGCTAGCATGGGTTGGACGATTTGACTGAGGACTGGCGAACTAAATGGCTACACTAGGCTCCAATCTGATTTGGCAGAGTTTCTACAGCTGGATGCCCTTCCTAACGCCAACCATTCCGAGAATGTAGTGGGTGCTTTTACGTGCCACCGGCACGAGGGCCAGTCACATGGTACTGGCAACGGCCACGCTCAAAATGGTGTATTTTACGTGCCACCTGCACAGGAGCCAGTCCAGCAGCACTGGCAACGACCTCGCTCGAAAATGGATGTTAAATGATAATAATGATAATGATGGTGACTTTCTTTTTAGATATACCATTCGGAAAGTTCCATGGGCTGCACTTTGCCCATGAATGGTCTATACAAATATAAAAGAAATCATTATTCATTTCATCATATTATACCATTGTTATAACCATGGGACTGATAAAATATACTTAGAAATGGAAGTATGATTGTGCAGTTAAACAGTTCACTTAGCAACTGTGGGTTCAGTCCTACTGTATGGTTCCTTAGACAAGTGTTTTCAGCTGTAGACTCATATATATAAAGTCGTAAACAACTGAGAAATAGCTTGATGAAATTTTATTTAACAATAAGGAAGTTCTAATTATCACAACAAATTGTTTTGTAACTTAAAAACATGTAAATAGTTTATATTATTATATTTAATAATAAGTAAATTATTTACATGCAAAATACAAACAATTTGTTGTTATATTAGAATTTTCTTATTGTTATATAAAGATTTCATCAAACTCTTTGTCATTTATGACTTTACACTCCTTATTGTTTTTTCTTGTATTGTACTATATACTCTATGTTTTGTAGAACGATACATTAAGGAGGTTTTTTTTAGAGTACTACTGGATCACTCAAATCTATATATTGTCCCTTAAATATATACAGGGGTTGGACAAAATAATGGAAACACCTTAAAATTTCAAATTTAATATGGGGTAAGACCACCTTTGGCAGTAATTACAACTTGAATTCTATGAAGTATGGACTCGTACAAAGTTTGAATTGTTTCCAAAGGAATTTTTCCTCATTCTTCAGCTAAAACAGTCTCCAGTTCTTGTAGTGATGATAGCGGAGGATATCAACTCCTTACTTGTTCCTCTAAAATGCACCATAAATGTTCAATAATATTGTGGTCTGGGGACTGTGGTGGCCAGATAAGATGTTCAACTTCACTAGAATGTTCCTCGTGCCATTCAGTGACAACTTTAGCTGTGTGAATTGGTGCATTATCATCCTGAAAGATTGTGTTTCCCTAAAGCAAGCAGAAGAACTTGGTATAGTCCTCTGGCTTGTCTCTGGATGTCAAACTGGCCAAACTCATGCCAGTTTGGAAAAAGGGATGTTGTATAATGATGATAATTTGCATACACACATATGGACTTTTTTCAATTTTTATCAATCAAATTCACTCATAAGGCATTAAGTGACCTGGGCCATTGATAGTAGAAAACACTTCCCCAAAGTACCACACAATGGTACTATGTTTGTTTTTGTTTTGTTTTGTTTTTTGTTTTAATTTATTAGCAAAATTTACCTTTTGGGTCACTTTCAAACATAATCCATAACTCTTTGAAAATTTTGTGCTACTTGTTAAGAAATTGTTCTGGTAACTTTGATGTCAGGGATGTATAGGGTTTTATCAAATCAATTATAAGACAATGTTACTCCGTTAATGAAACTTTGTGTTAGACATCAGAAAGCAGTTTGTTATACGACTTTCTTACTTGCAGTTACTGTTTGGTGACACTGAAAGCAGCTGTGATCTACATGAAGGAGCAAACCACGATGACTTCTCGACCTGTTTCAGATCCAACTCCAACTATTCAGCATACCCATAAGTCACAGGTAAGCAATTAATATCAACGATCTACCTGTCTGTATCAACATTACCATTTAACATCCGTTTTCAGGGTAGCATTGGTTGGATGGCTTGACCAGAGCTGGCAAGCTGGGGAGCTGCACCAAGCCCCATTTGTCTGCTTTGGATTGGTTTCTACTGCTGGAGGGCCTTCCTAGTGCCACCCTCTTTACAGAGTGTACTGAGTGCTCTTGATGTGGCACCAGCACATTGCTGTCACATACATACACACACACATATAAATGCCATGTTATTTCATAGACATGGGCATGGCTGTGTGCTTAAAAAGTCCATTTTGTAACCATGTGGCCTAAAGGTTCAGTCCAGATATGCAGCATTGTGGGCAAGTGTCTTCTATTATTGCTTCTTCAATGCTTCAAGCCAATAAATGATTTGTGAGTACCAATGGCAGACAAAACCTAATTAGAAGCGTGTGTGTGTGTATGAGGGTGCATGGCCTTGTGGTTAGAGTGTTGCACTCTTGATCCCGAGATTGTGGTTTCAATTCCTAGACTGGATGGTGCATTGTGTTCTTGAGCAAAACACTTCACTTCACATTCTTGTGATCACTTCGATACCTGATGTTGATATACATGTAGCTAAGGAATAAATGTGTTACCAAAAGTCCCATCCTTGGACTTAATATATTACACTCTAAGTAATTTGTAATTCTTGGGATCTCAGACTGAATAAATGGTTTCCACTTTTATTCACATTTTTAGCCAGAATTTGCAGGAATGGTGATTGAGAATCCCACTTAGATTTTATAATCCCTTTGTGTTTGCTATACATGTGGCACGAAAATAGCACCATTTGAGTGTGATTGTTACCAGCATCACCTTCCTGGCACTTGTGCCGGTGGCACATGAAAAGACATTCGAGCGAGGTTGTTGCCAGTGCTGCTGGACTGGCTCCTGTGCAGGTGGCACGTAAAATACACCTTTTTGAGCGTGGCCGTTGCCAATACCGCCTGACTGGCCTTCGTGCTGGTGACACGTAGAAGCACCCACTACACTCTGAGTGGTTGGCGTTAGGAAGGGCATCCAGCTGTAGAAACTCTGCCAAATCAGATTGGAGCCTGGTGTAGCCATCTGGTTCACCAGTCCTCAGTCAAATCGTCCAACCCATGCTAGCATGGAAAGCAGACATTAAACGATGATGATTATATATATATATATATATATATATATATATATCTGTCTGATGTATAATTCTAATTTTTAGTCAGAAACAATGGGTGCACGTATGAAATATAGTGAATCCTCGTCTGGAGTCACAACACTAAATACTCACCTGGAAAGGCGCCGGCCGCCAAGAAGTTTAGATGAAACAATGGACAATATTACAAGACGTCTCAGGGAGATATCCAATGAAGAGGCACCTGTTAAGAATAAGAGGACTAGTAGTATATTTGGTAAGTAGAATTTATGATTATTCATTGGCATTGTTGTTATTTTTTAAACCTGGATCAACTCTGATAGAACAGACACACCTATCTCGTCTCTTCTTGGAACAATATTATTCAATATGTACTTCTTTTATAAGGTGACAGGATACAGTTTGGCTACATTTTCTAGTTGGTTGGGCAACCAAAGACTTGTGATTGCAGATAAACGTGGAGGTAGAGAAACACGCTGTCAAATTAACCCCTTTCCAACTATTTAATGTAATCCTTATTTATTCCTATTGTTTTGAATAAATCATACCTTATCTTATAGCTTTGAGATTTCAATGATGTGATTGCATATTTTTAAAATGACATTCTAGGGTAGGTGTGAGAGGCCAGATCTGGCTGGCTTGAACATAAAATAAGTAGAATATCTGGGCTGGATATGACTGGTTTAAATACTAAAAGGTTAATTTAAGTATTAACTTCAAAAGTTGTTTATTAGTCCAGATCTATTATAAGAACATGGAAGCACAATGGCCCAGTGGTTAGGGCAGCGGACTTGCAGTCATAGGATCGCGGTTTCGATTCCCAGACCGGGCGTTGTGAGTGTTTATTGAGCGAAAACAACTAAAGCTTCACGAGGCTCCGGCAGGGGATGGTGGCGAACCCTGCTGTACTCTTTCGCCACAACTTTCTCTCACTCTTACTTCCTGTTTCTGTTGTGCCTGTAATTCAAAGGGTCAGCCTTGTCACACTCTGTGTCACACTGAATATCCCCGAGAACTACGTTAAGGGTACGCGTGTCTGTGGAGTGCTCAGCCACTTGCACGTTAATTTCACGAGCAGGCTGTTCCGTTGATTGGATCAACTGGAACCCTCGACGTCGTAAGGAATGGAGTGCCAACACATTATAAGAACAGATTTTGGTAATGAGGCTATCCTAGTTGAAAAGCAGAGTACAACAGATGTGGTTGTAACCAGTTAAGTTCTTAAGAGTAGAGTCTATAGTTGTAGTAGTAGTAGTAGTAGTAGTAATGAAAGAAGATAGAGAAATACACCAGCAATGGGCTGCAAATGCAGGAAGTCTATTGATCTAGCAGAATGTTTACAATTGACTATGATCTAGTGATTAAAGGTACATAATCTCAGCTATAAGAATACTATTCCACAAAATGGTGTATTCCTAACTATGGAATAAACAGTTTCTTTGCTAGAATATTTTCTTCCTTTTAAAGAGAAAGCCACATCCCTTAAATTCCTTTTACTCTGGAAATCAACATAAAGATATTTTGTTCTTCCTTTTGAAATATTTTCATTCAGTTTAAAAATTTCACTAGTATTTTAGCTTTCCAAGCAACTGTCCCTTGAGACAAATTCTCACACAAGTTCTTGCTATGAATGTGAAATTTTAGATTTTGTTATAAATATAGCTGTTTTGTGTTTACAGGACCTTACAGTAAGAAGATCTCGATAACATCTACAGAGTTAGTCCCGACGAAGAGTAGTACTAGTACCAGCAAAAGTGTTAAAAAACCTGATTTAGGGTATGTAAATGTTAATTCACATAAACAACTGACTTGTACATTTTAATGCACAAACACATAACAGTACGTATGTGTAGAAGTTCAAACACTTCCTTGCAGAGACATTCACTGATATTGAATCTTTCTACAGCTTTTATATTGTGGTCTAGGAAAATCCAAAGAGAGGCTCTGTGGTAAGAAGCTTGCTTCCCAATCATATGGCTTTGGAATCAGTCCAACTGCATGGTCCTTGGGCAAATGTCTTCCACTATAGTCTCAGGCCTGCTAATGCTTCGAGTCATTTTGGTAGGTGGAAACTGAAAGAAGTCTGTTGTATGTATATGTGTGTGTTAGTGTGCCCTTGCCTTAACATGGTGCAAGTTGTAAACGAATGCTTCTGTGAAATGTCTGGTCATGGAGAAATATTAACCTGCTTGAAACAGGTGGGGGTTGGCAACATGAAGGTCATCTGACCATAGAAAATTAGCCCCAACGATTTCAAACTGACTCATGCAAGCATGAGGAAGTGGATATTAAATTGATGATAATTCTCACATACACTTCAGTTAGAAAGACATCCAACTATAAACATACCTGATCCAGTAATCAGTACATCAATGTCCAAATTTACAGACTCCCACAAAGCAAAATAAAAAAACAAATTGATAAAGAAAAGTATTCACCACCACTATCCCACTTCCATTATCTTTACTAATATTCTTCTTTTCAACATTATTCTTGCAGGGATTTCTTATCAAATCTTCAAGATGATGTGTTTTGTGAAACATGTGGATGAAAACGATAGCTAAATACAGGACCTTATTAGATACATGATCAACAACATATTTTCTCAAAAGGCTCTTTTCACAACAATAAAATGTTCAAAACCAGTGAAATTTTTATTGAAGTTAAGGATTATAAACTAATGGAGGAATCTATTTTCACTGAACATTAAAAGAAAAAAAAATTAGAAAATAAAAGAAAAATACAATTAATGCAAAAGTGAACTTGGAACCAAGAAACAAAAATCACCAGATACACCAATGTCTCTTAGGTACTAAACTCACCTGAAATATGTCATCAAGAAAGTTTTATAACAAGTAGGGAACTAGAAGCATCAGCAGTTCTGCTGATTAACTAACCGTCCATACTTATCCTCACTGGAAAACAGGGGTCTGTAAAATGTGATGATAAATCAGTGCAATTTAAAAAAAAAAATTCCTTTTTGATTTGATTTCAGATAATATCCCAATATGCATTTTATAAGTTGGGATCAACATAAAATATAATAAACATATATTTCTATTTCACTGAAAGAAAGGAGAGAGACAGACAGACAAACAGAGATGGGAAATATGTAAACAAGGATTTGAACCTGCTTTAGAATCTATGAGTTATTCCAAAGTGAAGTTTATGTAAATGAATCTAATATACAAAACTGGAAGTCTAAATTAATTAAAGACATTTCTATCTAAAGTAATTAATAATTTAAAACTGTGGTGCATAATTTCCATCTATGTGGAATAACATAACATTTAGATAAATTTGTGTTAACATTTAATGAGTTTTTTTAACTATATAAATGGTTGTGTGGTTTAAAGAAAGTGCAGCTGATTCACATAGTTTCTGGTTCAATCCTGCAGCATGGTACTTTGGACAAATGTCTTCTACCATACTCATGAGTTGACCAAACATTTGTGATAGTAGAATTTGGTTAGATAGAAACTGTCTAAGGCGACGAGCTGGCAGAAACGTTAGCATGCTGGGTGAAATGCTTAGCGGTATTTCGTCTGCCAATACGTTCTGAGTTCAAATTCTGCCGAGGTCGACTTTGCCTTTCATCCTTTCGGGGTCGATTAAATAAGTACCTGTTACACACTGGGGTCAATATAATCAACTTGATCCGTTTGTCCCCTCTGTGTGCAGTAAAGAAATAAGAAACTGTCTTACACAAATATATGTGCATATAACATTAATGGATTTATATCAGCCAATTAAATCAATATCCGTACTACACCGACTTATTAGAGACACTTGTCACAAATGCAGTGAATGGCCAGGTTGGAAATCTCTGACCAGTAATGCCATTATTTATCATTTGTGATATTAAATAAAATGAATGTGTATTGAGGTAAAAAAAAAAAAAATTAATTACTAAGTCAGTAATATTGTCATTTTTCTAGATAAGACTGGAACTTTGGACATGTTCCCGTCTTATCTAGATCTCAACAGCAGAAAAAATGGATATATTAATTCATTGACATTTTGTTAAAAAATGATGTCACTAATTATTTCCATTTAAGCTTTTTTAATGCTGCACATAATTAAATGTTAACACCAACTTATCCAATGAACACAAAATTAGTTCAACCTGTATAATCAAATGTTAAAATAGCCATCCAAGAGAATGGTTATGTTTATAGAAAGCTAAGATCATTGCCAGAATATAAATCAGCCCGAAAATATTTATGCTAATGCTTTTTGATTTCTTTTGCAATAAACTTTTTTTTTTCTTAATATTTTATTTTTATTTATGCAAGTGTGTATTTCAGTTTACATTTGTGAATAAAAGTATTCTTAGTTACAGATTTTCAATGGCTAAACAAGAGAGAAGTGTCTGCAGTTTAGTGCAAGACAAACATATAATGGTCAATCCACAGTCCCTATCTACTAAATTCGAAGCACAAGTATTGGTCAATCTAGTGTTACAGGAGAGATTCATTCACAGTACAGTGCAGTAAGATTGAACCCAGAACTACATGGCTGTGAAGTAAACAGCAATGCCTGATTCATATTCAGTATATTGCACATAGTTGCAGGTGTGGCAAGAAGCTTACTTCCCAACCACATGGGTCTGGGTTTCAGTCCCACTGCATGGTATTTGAGCAAGTGTCTCCAACTGTAACCTTGGGCTGACTAAAGCCTCGTGAATGGATTCAGTAGATGGAAACTGAAAGAAGCCCATCATATATATGTCTTTGTGCCTCACCACTGCTTGACAAGTGGTTAGGGCCTTGTAACTTAGTGATTCAGCAAAAGAGAACAATAGACTAAGTACCGGGTTTAATTCCTTTAGCATTAAAATCAGCCCAAATATTCTACCTGCTTCATCTGGCCTCTTATACTCACCCCACAATGCCATTCTAAAAGTAAATAACCACATCATCAAAATCTTGCAGTTATGAAATAATGTACGATTAATTTTTGAAAAATGTGAATAAGTGTGGCACCTTCGGCAAGTGTCTTCTACTATAACCTTGGGCCGACTAAAGTCTTGTGAGTGAGTGGATTTGGTAGACGGAAACTGTAGAGAAGCCCATCGTATATATGTCCCCCCCCCCCTCCAACATTGCTTGACAACTGATGCTGGTGTGTTTAGGTCCCTGTAACTTAGCGGTTTGGCAAAAGAGACCGATAGAATAAGTACTAGGCTTACAAAGAATAAGTCCTGGGGTTGATTTGATTCAACTAAAGGCGGTGCTCCAGTCAAACAAGTAAAAGAAAAAGAAAAGCATTACATGAAAGCTAAAGGGTTAAAATAAAAAATAGTGAGGTCAATTCATTTGACTAAAATATCTTCAAGCTGGTCCCCTCTAATGACTGAGATAACAAGAGTACTGTCCAAGCAAGAACATTCTTATATCTTTTTGAATAAACCTACACCTATCATTAGTCCATTATGAAAATTCTCAAGTTCTTTCATTTGTTTTAGCCATTACAGGTTAAATCCATTCATCCATTCTCTACATAAAACTGATGAGCTTCCATTATCAAAGATCATTTATGTAATGGTGGGAGACACTAAAGATTTAGCATATACAAACTGCAATGAATTTATTCTCAATAACAAAAGATACAAATCTATCTAGCATATGCTCTGAGATAGAAAAAAAAAAATCCCAGTAAAGCGTAGTGGTAATTACTGATTCCTACAAGGATTTAGAGTTTGAGTTTGCTGTTCATTTCAGAACAAGTACATCACCAACATCTTTCTGATATATATTTGCATGCAGGGACACACGGTTAAGTTCACTTTCTCAAACATACAATTTCAGGATCAATGCCAGTCCTACTGTGTGGTATCCAGAGTGGGTATAATAGAAGAAAACTGGAAGAAGTCCACCTTACACATATACATATAGTGAGAGAGAGAGTGCAATGGGTAAATTGTTGCCATTTTGTTTCTGATTTTGCATGTGTATTGTTCGTTTTCGCTTTTGTTGACTACACAGTATAATAGGGTCAGCTGGTCACCGTCTGTGAGAAAAACAGCACTATGATGCAATTCACTCTGCCAGAAATTCGGACACATGCTGTACTACTTGGCGTTCACACCAGAAGTTTCAATATGAACATTTCAATGTTTGGATGTGTACTGAATGATAAAAATCAAACATCCAGTCAACATTATGGTGTTTGGAGTGATCACTAGCAATGGCAATGTTATGCTTCCATTCATGGCTGCAGACTCAACACGAAGCAGGAAAGCCCAGTCATGGCTGTCAATTTCTGCAACTCCCTTGATTATTATGTGAGGTACAGTTGAGCGAGAGACCAAAACTCCTTGTAACACCAAAAATTATGGCAGCATTTACCAACTTAAACAAGGAGACTGTCCAGAAGAGATTTTGAAGTTACCTGGAGACCATGATTGAAGCCAACAGCAAATTTATTCCTTAGTATTTCAAGACATTTTAAAAATTTAATTTTGGTAAATATGTTAAAATGAGATGTAGCTTCATTTTTGTGTAATTTAGAGTTTATTCAGCACACCCTGTAAATCTGCTCCCTATGAGTGGGGCTATTTTCCTCATTTCCATCAGCAATACATCCATCCAAGTAACTCCCAATTATCAAACAGGGTACTGCCAGTGTGGAAAACCAAAAAGTCATAAATTTTACTCAAATCCTTCAACTCATGCTAGCATGGAAAGCAGACGTTAAGTGATGATGATTTCTGCAGGAACACAGTCCTTTGTTCAGCTCTTACCACTAGGTCTTTTTAAACAAGAAGTTTGTATTAGAAAACCAGGAGTGGTTGGTAGCAATAGGATTAAAAGAAGTGAACCTAACGTGTTGCCTTTTAACCATTGTGACTCCTTTAACATTCTGACTAGGCCCAGCCTCTCACATCTACCCCGGAGTGTCATCTTTGAAAGGTTAAAGCTGAAGATAATGTGGAATCAATTCTAAACAAGCATTATTAAGAGTATGGCTATTTCACAACCATGAAATGCCCAGTTTGTTCTCACTACATGGCGTCTACAAACTCCAGTCAACATACTCTAAAACCTGAACCCCAAACGAAATATACACCGCTGATAGTTGTTGTTGACAAACAACGGCACTAATTTTATTCAATGGAAAAAATCCCGTAACACCGTTGTTTACATTCCACGGCGTAATTGTTTTCACATCAATAGACGTCAGTGATTGGTTGAAATTACCGAAATACGACAATTTTTAACATGAAATAACTTCGAATACAAAATCTGTTCTATAACACAAAAATATGCAAGTATTCGAAGTTTGAAAGTGTTTCGGTACCAAAAACACTACATAAAAAAATGTTGCCTGTCAAATCATAAAGATCCGAAAACTAGATAGATGTAAAACTTATAGACACCTAGTGGATAGTTTGCACCCGTAATAAAAAAAGGTACCAATTCCACCCGAGAATTATGCTAAATAGTATACATGTCTGTGGAATGCTAAACTACTCTTGCACATTAATTCAGTTGATTAAACAACCAAGTTATCATCAAACAACAAAGATCCGCCAACACTGAAATTTGAGATCAATAGTACTGTTTTGGACAACCCCTGTAATATTTTATCTCTGAGTAAAAAAAACTTGTAATATATTAGATATTCAATGCAATCCTAACAAGGTCAGTCTACACAGCCATACAATATGAACAGTCAAGCACCAATAAATCCCCACCCTTCCTCAAATATAATAAAACTGGAATGGTGCCAAGATGACAGCAAAAGAAAATTTGCAACAATAGCTTCTAAAAATTGGTGCATCAAATACCACTCAAATCAGGTCTGTCTTAAAACTACATGCACAAAGCAAAGATGAATACAACAACCAAACAACTTTTTTTTAATTATTTATTATTAACCTTAATGACACTGTACAAAAGAATGTCAGCCTTATTCATTACCCTCATCATCTTCATCTTCCTCATTATTGATATGGAAATAGCGTAATTCATAAGACTCCTTAGTGGCAGCAACTACTCGAAGCCAATCACGAAGACTATTCTTCTTCAGGTATTTCTTGGCCAAATATTTCAAGTACCTAGCAATAAAGCAGAAATGTAAAGAGTTATACACTAGCAACTTCAAAGCATAAAGAAAAAAATTCTATAAGCAACATAATCTTCAAATGCCCCTTTCTTGAGGTTGACATGATTTCATATGATGAAACTGGAACACAACCAGCAGAGTGTCACAAATCTCAAATGAACCAGGCCCTAAATGTTAGCATTCTTAAGATCAACAACCACCCCTGCATAGAAAGCTGAACTTGAAATAGAAATGCCCTTCTGCAGCACAAATTTATATACGACCACATCCAGCACAAATATTCTGTAACATGTTGAAACTGGTCAGATTCAGCACCCCACACCTACCCCATAATGTTAATCTCAAAATAATGTCACATTAAAAGCATTGAAACTGTCACTAAATTTAAAAAAACGTGAATCAACAAGCATGTTTGATAAATTAATCTGAATGCTGAATGGTTAAGAAAAACATTTTAATATCAGAACAATACGTACCTCTTTGAAAAAGGAATATCTGCCGTGAGCACAATCTTTGACTTGGTCTTCTCTAATGAGACATTATTGTCAAAGTTATTTGTCTTCCCATTAATCTTAATTCGGTCATGCAAAAACTGCTCCTGCAAGAGAAAAATGTGGAAACTTAGGGAAGGTTACCCTAACATCCAAAGGGCGGCACAAAAGCCGCCTTCACATTAGACAAGAAATCAACATAAATGTTGGCTTAAACAAAATGCTCTCACAGCCATATCATCAGCACATTCGCCACAAAGTTTCACAAACAATGTAAGCATAAGATTTAATTATAATAGCTGTCCTCATTACTGACATTGTATATATACCTCCCTGACTCCATGGGCGATAGTAACATCATATACAATGCACACCAACAATCACAGCATCTTTTCAAAGCTTCACAGCTACTAAAGTGCCACAAGAAAGTTTTCAACTTTTACATTTGAATATTGGCTACAAGACATTCTCCTCCAAGCAGCAAAGTATAAAAATGACAAACCAAAACGAAAATTACTTACAAACTTGCTGACATCCATAATGCCATCTTCAACTGGTTGTGAGCAGTCAATTGTATACTTGACAATGGTCTTCTTCTTCTTGCCTTTAATGGCAGGAGACTTACCAGGCTTTTGCTTTTGCGGCTTGTGTTGCTGAAAGAAAACAAGGCAACTGCTGAGTCCCAAAGTAACATCGGGTTTATCCTTCTTTCATTAAAAAGCCATTATTCTAGACATAAACCGACAATCAATCGGATCAAGTCCCAGACTTGTCAATTCAGATTTTAAATTTACAAATGACGGAGGTAAGAACGAACCCTAGCTGCATCCATACATAACTCGTACATATAGTCTTTTACTGGATTCAATCATTTGACTGCGATCATGCTGGAGCACCGCCTTTAGTCGAGCAAATCGACCCTAGAACTTATTCTTTGTTAGCCTAGTACACATTATATCGGACTCTTGCCGAACAGCTAAGTTATGGCGATGTAAACACACCGGCATCGGTCGTCAAGCGGAAGCGGGGGACAAACACGGACACACAAACACACATACGACGGGCTTCTTTCTGTTTCCATCTAACAAATCCACTCACAAGACTGTGGTCGGCCCGAGGCTAGACACTCGCCCAAGTTGCCACGCAGTAGGACCGAACCCTGAACCACATTTTTAATAAGAACAGCACTGCCAGTCTTTTAGAGTCAAACACGCTGGATTTCATCTCCACAAAAGAAGACAGAACGATGTTCGCTCAGCACTCCCTAAATCATGGTTTTATTGGACCGAAACTAAGCACAATAAAATGAAACTTAAAACTAAATTGAAAACTTTAAAAGTATCAAAACACCCGATATACCAAGAAATAAGTGGAGCCACAATATACACGAAGTAGCCACGTGTTTCTAGACACTCCCCACCAATAGATGCCCCACTTTCCAACAGATTTCGACAATTAAAAAAAGCAGTACAATTAACCCAACTTGCATGGAGTTAGGTTGAGATTGCGACAGGCACGTGTGGAATCAACATTACAGGACGAACTCCAACTACCCTTGTTTAATAAAATTTTTGCTATTTAATAATACAAGTTTCCTCGAGATTTGAGCGAACATTCTGCCCAGCAGTAATACTGCACCGAAGCAGAAAGCGATATAAACCATGAAGTGAAGCCATTCGAGGCATTTATTTAGCTTATACAACAAATGACTGACTTTTCAACTATGTAACCTTCCTGGTCAATACAGACAGGGTAAATTTACTGAAGTACTACTGTGTATCTAAAACCAATCACGCACTCCCGCCACGAGATTTATCCGTATAATCTCGAGATAAAAATAGCAGGCAAATCTTACTCAAATCACACCATACCAGCTTAAAAACATATAAATAAAAACACTAATATTCGTCATACTCTAATAAATCTAGAATATACCTAAATACAACAAAAGAAAGGTTATGACTAGAATAATCCCTTGATAATAAATCGTGTCCAATCACAAGAACATTTCTATCCAGTAGTTAGTCACTAGCAGATATATTTCTGATCGAATGTTCACATAATCCGCCAACCATACCCGCTAATGTAGATTATAACAGGCAGTACTTGCACTAACGAAGTACGAGATACGAAAGAGAAAAAAAAACATGAATTTTGCTTCTCACACACGAAACCCTAGATCTACATTCACACTTCAGATAATAAAAAAATCCAAAGCTGAAATTGCTCGTTTCTTTTACGCATGCAGAAAAAAAAAGAAAAAAGTCTTATTGAAAGTCTTGTGGGGATGGGGTGGGGGTATTGTCTAATTCAACATTACGAAACAGCAGAAACCCACGTTGAAGACGAAACCTTTCAATGATTAAAATTATATTCACCAACATAGCCAAGACTATTTCCTCGTTGCTTTTAAAACAAAAGCATAATTCTTGGCATGCGTAAAGAAATCAACCAACTTATCTATTTTGATAATTGTTTTCTGAATTAAAAAATTCAGATATGAGAAACTAAGCTAATTGTGCATATACATAATAATACTCAATATTTCATTTATTCAATAAGACATTCAATACTTCATTTCATTTTACTATTCATATTATATATTCCATATTCTATAAATAAAACATAAAAAAACAGAGTTGGAACTCTTTTAAATAACATATATAATTTGTATAGATCAAAACTTTAACAGATCATCTTATAAGGGGAAGGAAACCTCAGATAACGTAGTCGTTAATATATTGTCAGAAAGACAGGATGGTCATGGTTGGAACGTTCGCAATAAAGTCACATAAATATTAACATACAACATTTATCTCATATTTCAAAATGTTTGGAGGGGTTTAAATGTATGCAGTTCCTTCATGTTTCAGTAAAACTGTGCAAAAACGATCCAACATTTTATATATATATAATATTGGGGATAAAATCCAAAATTACAGGTAAAAACTCAATTCATGAACTTCGGTTCTTTTCCCTAAAACTATATATTTATATATATATATGTATATTAATGCAGCAGTGTATGAAATTTATAGTTCGTTATTACATATAAATAATAAAAATACAAATCAAAAAACAATCAACAATGGTAACAACAAGGTTCTTTTTAAAAAAGATCTCAAGAAAGTCTCGACATTTCCTCCATAAATGGCGTCGTTGCAAAACCATGTGAGAATCAGAAACGGTATTAAAAATTCAATTTAATCTTTACTTTAATAAAACATATCAATGCAGGCAATTCATATATATTTTTTAAAACAACAAATATATATTTATAAATGTAGAAAACGTTTTAAAAGAATAATTATAAGGAATAAAGCAATTAAAAAGGCGGAGGTCGAGATACTTACAGCTGGCATGATTCAAGCTGTGAGCTAAAAAGGATTAGAAGCACAACGAGGCTGATTCTTTATAATGATACGGGCTTATACTATGTTCCTGTCTTAGATAATTCGTATGAAAAATAGTTATCTAATAATTTACAAAATAATATCTTTAAAAAAATATGTTTTATTTTTTAAAGGTTATAATTAATAATAGTGAGATTAAATTGTGTTTGAATATTTAAATTTAATATGTTTATTACATATTTACTGCATAATTTGCTGACGTTTTGAAAGTAATTTCAAGTGATTTATTATTATATTAAATTATTGTACGAAATTGCTTGTAAATTAAAAATTAAAACGAAAAATATACACAAGCGTGTAAAAATATTTTTATTCTTTAAATTTAAATAAATTTTTAAAAATATGTCACTATTTTCGCTACTTCCGGTTTCTATCACTCGTACGATGTTCGTATAAATCCGGTGAATAAATAAAATAAACATTTTTATTTGAATCTAAACATGCTGTTAATTATACTTTTTAGATAAATTATGGATCATCATTTCCAGTCTAGTTTTAGAATTAACTTAAAAAAAAAGGGGGTGTTACTAATTATCCGACAAGCTCTCAAACGTTTTCAATAGTATTGACGCCATTACATAGTGCGCTGGAAGTGGGTTTGGTTGGTTTCCGTTTAACACTCAGCGGCCGCTCTGCGATAGAATTGAAACTATGTTCTAGTACCAAAGAAAAACTAAATTAAAGCAGGTAAGAAATACATATATATTTAAGCCATATCATATAACATTTTCTTCGTGTAACTGTATATTATAAACCTCAGCCAGCTTGAATCTAATCAATGAACGTGAATGGGTTTACTAATTATTGTGTGGTGGGCGTATACCCCCCTTATATAAAACATCAATGCACTTTTCGACAGTCTCACCCCTATTATTATAAAGATCGGGAGATTATAGACAGAAGAAAATAGAATTGTGTTAATTACACTATCGAAAGGTTTATTTTTAATAAAACATATCATGAAATCGATTTTTCTATTGTATGTAGCAATCATTGTTATTGGTGAAATGGAAGCAAGTGTTCTTTTAAGGTTATGAATAACTAACTACTTCCTTAGCTGTTACGTATAGATGTTATCACATTTATATATATATATATATACACACACCAATGATCGATTTAATATTTATTAACTTCATTTTTTTTTTCCAGAAAAGATGTTTGTTTATTTTTAAGCACCAAACATTGATCTTTTTTCTCAATATACTCTCTCCAAGTTCATGTAACATTGATTCATTCACTGCAGTTCTTTCTTTTTTGCCTCCCCCCCCCCTCGCTGCAAAAACAAAATTTTGTTTCAAATTGTTAGAATGTATGATTGCGTGTTTATTTTATTTCAGTTTATTTATTCATTATTGAGATGCAAGCTAATCGCAAAATTCAAAAAGTGAAATGTCTTCTCTTTTTCGAGTCAAGACGATTCGAAGATGTGTGTGTATAAGTGAGTTACTATGAGAATCTTTGTATATGTGTGTGTATATGTGAATGTACATGTCCGTGTATTCATGTATCTGTTGATGTACAGATCATCGCTATACTTATCAATTACATTTCGGGATTCGAGTTCTTTCTTCGTAAGCTCCCAACATTTCCATGTTATTTTTTTTTATGTAACTAAGGTTGTTGCGTAGCCCACTGATGAGGTTGTAAAACTGTAATAACAGCTATATATACATTTTTCCTTCGACTCTTGAAGAGACATCTATAGTCTAATAGAAATCTAATCTTTACAACAATCTGACTTTTAATTCCCAATATCATTCGGGTCTGTTTTGTTTGCAGCATATTGTTTTTATTTGAATGCTCCACTACTGGTTACTATTTTGGCGAAGGTCTTAACGGTGGGGGATTTATTTTGGTATGACCATGGAGTCAATATTACCTACGAATAGCATTGTAAAATGCTTTTTGGAAAATTTGCCACATTTAAAGGGTCGGTAGTAACTTGTGTCCTTTCTGGACAACTGTTAATAATGTTTTTGTTGTTTTTACATTGGAATGGCACAACCAGCGTTGTCAGTTGCAACACAGGTCTGAAGATGTTTCTTATCTCGTTTATTAATCAAATAGTTGTCACATATTCCTGAATAGCGAAGGCGTAACCGAGTTGTGATATTCCTATCACAACTCCAGCGAAAGTTATTCTTCCTGATTCAATGATAGTATCCCTTGTTTTGAGGGATATGCACCCATGCATAACTTTCCGTTGATAAGGGCTTCTCCAAATCTATATAAGTAGATTAGTTGGAAGAATTGTACTCTCAAAGAACCTATTGAAGAATTCTTCGACTACTTTCAAAGTGTCTTCGCTGTTGACCCCGTTATGTGATGTTCTTTTTTTTTTTTTAACCCTCTTTGCTGTTCAGTAGGTGTGGGTCTGAAATATTCAATGCAGCACCGAAAGACCGTTTTTACCGATGTGAAGACCGATGTTGTGTCAGCCTTTATCTAACAAATATTCTCTTGTCGTTGATGATGTGCAATATAGCGGCAGTAGTTGATATCTTCCTTGTTTTGATGTCCAAGTTGTGATTTCCTTTTGTCTTGTCTAGTAGTCTCATTAATGGTAGGGTAAAAGACACGAGAAAATATGATTTAAATGAATGAAGTATGCTCTGAATTTTATACTTTTCAGAATCTGCTAAATTATGTATTGTTCCTCTAGCTTTACTCTCAGCACCAACGTATTTAACATTGGTAAATTCCAAAATATAGCAATTGTCATTGGAGAGAAGGAAAAGGCTTCTGATATCCATATTCCTTGGCTGATCTATGATTGATCTTCAGTTGACAATGTATATAATAAAGTTTGTGTGTATGTAGGGGGTGTCAATAAGTAAGAACAAGATGGATGCATGGCGTTACATTAAGATTCAAAAATTGAACAAATGCACAACAAAAAAAAACAAACGGGAAATTTACACACAAGACATGCTCTTTTCTCGTCAATTATCGCCCAAAAATCATTGCACTTTCATTTTGGGGGCGTCAATACACACAGTCACCCACTTGATATTTACAAAATGAAAAAGTTGTCACTTAAGTTTTAGCTACCTGAAACTTTGAAGTTACTGTCAACCTTTTCCCTGAGAAAATGTTACTCTTCTCAATGATGTTGAGTGATCATTTAATTTAATGTTTAATTTTTATATATAAAACTATCCATTTTATATGGGTTTTTTTCTCTCTCTCCATTTTATTCCTCTCATCCCATTGTCAAAGAGCGTAGGCTCAAGACATTGGGGACTTTTACATTTTTCCCAAGTTTCAACTATTACACCTGCTTGTTGTTCCCTCACTTGTCTTTTTGTCTTCTGTACATTTGGACATATATGATCATAATGTAAGAGTGTAAAACATATTACATGTATTGAAAACATTATCTAATATAGAGCCCACCATGTTAGTTCAAGCAGATTGGTATATTTAATGTATCAAAAATTGATAGCCATCGAGGAAAACTCAAATGAAAACCTCAGTAATTTGTAGGTGACCTTTTATTGGAAAAGTCTAGATGGTAGACTGTTGTTATTAATCCAGTGATGTGCAGATGCTTCATATCATCTGATGAAGTAATCATGTTTGTGTGAGAGAGGTGTGTGTATGTGCGCTCACACTCCGACATATTTTGCCTGATGATTTATTCAAACAGGTCTGCTTAAATAAGACATTGGGTGAATCTTTGTCTCAATCAAAATGAATTTTACAATAAATTTGATTCCATTTAGAGTATTGATTTTTACCTAGCAGTAAATGTTCCATTGATATTCTTAAGCTTATTTCAGAATCTTCTTAAACTAACATCTCTCTCTATCTATTTATATATATATATATATATATATATATATATATATATATATATATACTCTTTTACTCTTTTACTTGTTTCAGTCATTTGACTGCGGCCATGCTGGAGCACCGCCTTTAAAATATATATATATATATATATATATATTTGTTTTGTTGAAGAAGCCATGTGTAACTTTGTATTAATGCCTTCTTGTAGTGGTGAATACTTCTCATCATCATCATCATTTAACCTCCATTTTCAATACTGGCATGGGTTGGATAAGTTGATAGGAACCAATTAGCCAAACGATTGTGCCAAGTCCAATGTCTGCTTTGATGTGGTTTCAATGGCTCATGTCCTTCACATAGTATACTGGATGCTAGTAAGGTCACCAGGTAGCTCACAAATCAACTGAGGGGTGGGGAGGTGACTCTATATCAGGTGATAAGTTTTAAAGTATGATGGAAGGACCAAAACAGGTATCTTGCAGTAAAAGGGATACATAACTTTTCCATTTAGAAAAGGAGAGATGTGTCAGAACATACCTTCAAGTTGGTCTTCAAGCCAGGCATTGGCCATTGTGTAACTGACCCATTAGGATCTTGCATAGAAGACACAAGTCACACGTTTGCATTACATGTCAGAACCATTTCAGTTGGTTCTTTTATATAATAAGAGCCATGTCCCTCTATATCAAAAGATGTAGTCAAGGGCACAGACCATTTCATAGTCTCATTAGAAAGAAAATAAGAATGAGTTTCTCTTAATATTGGTGATGCAAATCAGCAAGATGAGATCGTTAAATATGAAAATTGCAGGTACTTTAGATAATCTGAATCATGATAGAAACTTTTTGACTTCCTTATTCAGTGAAAAGATGTTTTTCTGTAGAATGTCATCGGATTCACACACCAATCAATCAATAATTGCTCTTCAAAGGCTTTCAGGCTGGCAGGGCTAGTTGATTTCAGCAACCTCAATGCTCAACTAGTACTTGTGTATTTTATGATCTCTGAAAGTAAAGTCAACCTTGGTGGAATTTGAACTCAGTGTTAAAATGGAATAATTGCCACTAAATATTTTTTCCTGTGCAGTAACGATTCTGCCAACCCACCACCTTAAAATACTCAATCATGGACATAGAATTGTTTTGGGTCAATCAAAAGAGAAACTACAACAATCAAGGTGACCTGATAATTTATTGCTGCTCCAGGAGAGACTGGCAAAACTCTCCTCTTGAACTTGCTACTGTCCTATGTTTGCAAACCTTAACAAATTACGTTTGCTTTTACATCATCAGGTATTGTAGCTACACTAAGTGAAGCTTGGCTGAATTGCCCGTTTTTATTTTGAGTTGAGTTTCTGTTATGTCTCAAGCTACTGCTATCTATAACCTTCGGATGATCTCTACTTAACAGTCACTCAACCCTCTAGACTACCTCTATTTATATGTCTTGGGCAATCCTACTTCTTCGCTTGGAGGCGTCGACACAACAGTTTCCATTCTGGTAAAAATCAATATCAACGTATCATATATCTTCTGATACAGTTGGTTGTTCTCTGCATAATGTTCAGCCAGTGGTATGGGCTGAAGTCTCGGTGAGCTACTAACATCTGAATGCATGTTCAAGATGTTATGAGCAATGAGAAACTTCTTAGAGGGAAATTTTTAGTCTCCATCAGAAATGTTGGCAGATTCTCTCAGTTGTCTGAAAAGGTCAAAAATGTTCAATAATTACATGCATGCATGAAAAGGTCTTCCATTTGGAGTCAGTGTGAAGTTTTTGCATATCCAGACAATGAGAGTTCTCAATTGTTTGAGCATTGATTTTACTACATTTAAACCAGCCATATCTGGCCGAAATATTTTACCTGGTTTATGTTGAAACTGGCCAGATCCTGCTTCTCACACCTTACCTTACAATGTTAGTCTAAAAAATATACAGTCACACAATCAAAATCTCAAAGCTATGAGGTAATGCAGAATAAATTCAAAACAATGTGAATAAATAAAAATTACATTTGATAGAATAATCTGAACACTAAAGGGTTGATCTGCTAAACCATCATACAAACTTGCTGCTGTAACTGGACAAAGGAAGGATTCCAAACATCATTAATACTGATACAACTTTCACAGGCACCACGACAATTCCACCCTGCTAACAGTGAATTCCAGAGAAAATTTGGCTTGGTTTGTTTATACTGATCTAACAACACCCTACTAAAATTAACAATGGCTGTCCCCAAAATTTATTCTAACTTTTTAAAAATGACCAAGTTGATCAACAAAACAATGAAATTCTGAATTTCCTAGAAATGAGATTATATTAAGTGTAAACTCAGTGGTAGAAGTTCTTGACCTACAGAATTTTTGAATTCACTAAATATAAGTTGTCTATCTCCAAATATCATTAAAAACAAAACAGGAAATCTAGTATTACCTTTTTGAAATTAGACAACACAAATTATCACTGCAATGGTACTTTGATACATGGTACTTATTGCTGCTAACAATTGACTGAGCAACAGTAGAATTAGGAGTATTGATGCTGGGAGAAAGCTAATGATTCTTTGGATTTCTCTTCAATAGCCTGACAATGATTTATCATTCTAAAATGAATCTAAAATCTAAGAAGATTGCAATTTCCTATAAAGCCTGCTTTTGATACATTGATTAAATAAACCAAGGACAAAGTTTAAATTGACACAGATTGTATTTTCTGACTCTAATGTTCACACGTTGGCAATTATATGTTGCTGTCAGCAGAATGGTGGTCCAACAAAACTGATTATATTTGCAGATCAAAGAAAATTCAACTCTACACTCAGAAAGACGTATACTCTTTTACTTGTTTCAGTCATTTGACTGCGGCCATGCTGCTGCACCGCCTTTAGAAGAGCAAATCGACCCCAGGACTTATTCTTTGTAATCCTAGTACTTATTCTATCAGTCTCTTTTGCAGAACCGCTAAGTTACGGGCACGTAAACACACCAGCATCGGTTGGGGAGACAAATACAGACACGCACATACATATATATATACACATATATACGATGGGCTTCTTTCAGTTTCCATCTACCAAATCCACTCACAAGGCTTTGGCCGGCCCAAGGCTATAGTAGAAGACACTTGCCCAAGGTGCCACGCAGTGGGACTGAACCCGGAACCATGTGGTTGGTAAGCAAGCTACTTACCACACAGCCACTCCTATGATGAAAACAGAACATTGTGTCTGGAGAAGCCATCTAAGTAAATGTAGATATTGTACAATGTATATGCTGAGTTTGTAGAATATGAAATAAAATATTTTTTGAAAGAAACATTTTAAAACAATATTAAAAGATCACAGGGTCTTGCAGATAAATTGAGAAATTTTTATGACGCATAAAATTGGTTATAAATACTAAAATAATGATAGTAGACAGATATGATTTTAATGTAACATTTATTACAACAAAAACATTTATCACTCAATATAGCTGCCCTTTTGGGCAATCACTGCCTCCACATGAAAAAGAAATTTTTTTGTAACTGCTGCAACCTCTGCCCTTTTGATTTTGTGTGTCACATGCATGATGTAGGTCATCAAACTGTTGATATTCAAGTGTGGTGAAGCATTGGTCGTTGCTTGAAGTACGCCCCATAAAATGTAATCGAGAAGGTTGAGATCTGGGCTGTTATTGAGCCAGATGTTGGCCCTCATAAAATATGGCACCTTCTCACCAAGGAAGACCAGTGTTGCTTTTGACCCACAGTATGGTGCAAAATCCTGGATAAGCACCACATTGTCCAGCCCAAACTTCTGTTCCGTTCAAAGTAATAGTTCTTCAGGATGTCCAGATATACCTTTGTGCTGATCTTCAAGCCAGACTCAATGACTCTTCCATCACTCGCCACAGTTCCAAATGCTATCACAGAGGCAAGATTCTTAGTCTTAAACACAGTGGGGACGTCAGAAGGATTGTATCAATCATATGTGAATTTCTGTGATTCATCTCAGTGTCCACAGTGAACTTCTCATTCACAAATCTGAGAATTTTTTCCTCACCTTGATGCTTGATGGATGACAGAAACTTTGGGCATCTCTCGACTCTGATTGCTTTGGCCTTGGTTGATAGGAGGTGACAGCAGTGACGAACATAGCTAGTCATACCCAGGTTCTTGTTCACAGCTCTGAACACTGTGGAAAGGGATACATTGTGTTTCTTTGCAAGAGTTGTCATTGATGTGGGTGGGTTGGCTTCAATCGAGCATTTGAGGCCAGTGAGAAACTTTGGATTGCACTTGGAATCATTTTTTCTATCAATCTTTCTTTCTTTAAATTGCTTATACACATGATAAATTGTTGCTTTTGGAAGTTTCAACAACTTAACAATTTTATTGGTAGTGTGTCCAGCATGTGCCAAAACAGCAATGGTGGAATTATTCTGTTGTTCCATGACTTTCTGTTCTCGAATCAGTTTGCTAATTTACCTGAAAAATAAAGAGGCAGATTAGATTTTCAAGCAAACAAGGTTTTGTCAAAAAAATGAAATGTTAAACCCAATAAGTCAATTGCTTAAAATTGGTCTCAATTTATTTGCAAGACCCTGTATTTATTAAATTTTCACTGAGAAAGACAACCTAAATTTCAATAATGTACTCAAAAAACACATAATATAGCATTTTTCTTAAAATGAAAATAAAGTTGGTCTCTACCTCTTTCAGAAACTTTCTGTATTTAAATTGAATATAGTTTAAATCAAAGGTAGCATTTTAGACAAACAATTTAAATTCAATCCGAGAAGGCAGCTCAGGTGATCAAACATTTGAAACACTTATTGTTGACACAGAGAAGAATCATTTATTTTACTTAAAAATTATACTAGTCCAGCACTTTGGACATCACGTCGAACATTGTTTTGAACCTAATACTATTCTACAAATTTCACTCCCAGTCTATACGTTATTCTCATAACCTTTATGTGCATGATTAATGTGTTTTTAATACTGCTGTTCAGCAGATGTGTAAGTGATACCATATGACATTGAAAGGCTTTCTGAATTGATCTTGAGCTTCTCCTTTCCCTGACGGAATTGAATTGAACATGAAACCATGAGCAGATTTAATAATCACACAACTGCCTGCACCCATGATAATATGAGTAGCTTCTCCTGTTAAAAACATTTAGTAATGTTGGTAACCCCAGGGAGTGGCTTCTTTTTTTTTTTTTTCATATATGAGGAAATAGTTGGGGACTAATTTAAACTTTGTAGCCAGTGGATTAAGAAGCCTCTTTTACTTGTTTCAGTCATTTGACTGTGGCCATGCTGGAGCACCGCCTTTAGTCGAGCAAATTGACCCCAGGACTTATTCTTTGTAAGCCTAGTACTTATTCTATCGGTCTCTTTTACTGAACCGCTAAGTTACGGGGATGTAAACACACCAGCATCGGTTGTCAAACGATGTTGGGGGGACGGGCTTCTTTCAGTTTCCGTCTACCAAATCCACTCACAAGGCTTTTGTCGGCCCGAGGCTATAGTAGAAGACATTTGCCCAAAATGCCACGCAGTGGGACTGAACCCGGAACCATGTGGTTTGTAAGCAAGCTACTTACCACGCACCCACTCCTATGCCTCTATACATTTTTATTACAAAACTTTATAACATTGATGGATATGCATTTCAGGAATAGTTTAATAGAGACTGAAAAAGGCAAACTAAGAGGACAAAACACTGCTTTATGTTATTGGAGTAAGATGTTAAGGGAGGACTCCAGTCGTTGGGCTAGAAATTATTTTAAGCTGTATAGTAACATATTGTCTTTGCTAATGGCAAATGTAGAAAATTATTTTTTAAATTTCATAAGGAAATATTTAGAGCACATTCATTGACAATTGAATGTAGAACATTTGAGCTTAGTTTTAAATCATTAACTAAGAGAATATCTTAAATGCTAAGTAAATTGGGGGGCATTTTGATCATATGCCACTTGTAAATATGCTTTCTATTTCAATATCTTTTATTGGTCTTAGTCATTGGATTGCAGCCATGCTAGGGTACTGCCTTGACAGAGTTAAAAAAATTCACAGTAGTACTTAGTTTTCTTTTCTTTCCTTTTTTTTTAAAAGTCTTGTACTTGTTCTATCAGTCTCTCATCAAACCACTAAATTATGGGGACGTAAACAAACCAATACTGGTTTGCAAGTGAGGGGTAGGGGGACACACACATATTGTGATAGGCTTCTCTACAGTTTCTGGCTACCGAATTCAGTCACAAGGCATTGGTCATTTTAGAGCTATATAAAAAAAATATGCTCAATGTGCCATACAGTGGAATTGAACCTGAAACCATGTGGTTTCATAGCTAGCTTCTGAATCACACACTCATGCTTTTTATTTCAGCACTTGGTATAATGCAACTTTTTTTATTAAAGTATCATGGCAAGTTTAGAGATAAGTCACATAGAAATCAATAAAATTCTATTGATAAGTGGTGAAAATTTATATTTTTAGGAGAGTATTGTAGTTCACTTGAAGCATTGTGTATTGTTTATAAAGAATAAAAAGTTTTGAATGGTACAACAAAGCACTATAATTCAGCACTAAGAATATCTGAAGAAGGAATTGTATTCCGAAATATCATCGGACTATAGAAAACTAAATTACAACAGGTATATAGTCCATTTTTTAAATTATAGTGCATTGTTGTACCATTCAAAACTTTTTATTCTTTACATTTTTAATTTCTGTTCTTTAAATTATCAGATATTCTTTTAAGACATCTGAATCAAACATATATTTTCCTCTTATTTCATTGTCTCTACTGTAATAATTTATACATCTGCAATTAAGCATTGAAGTTATATTTATGTTTGGTATCCGTTTATTTCAGTGCAACCAACCCATCGACTACAAAAATGATTGGTGGTTTGTTTATATATAACCATAAAGGTGAGGTGCTAATCTCGCGAGTCTACAGAGATGATATTGGGTAAGTTTAATCTTCATTCAGTTATTTATTTATTTATTTATGTGTTTCAGCCAAGTGGCTGCGGTCATGCTGGTGCACCACCAGTCCTTTCTTGATGGCATGGAATAAATTACCTTTTACTTACACTATATGACTTCAGTCTTATCTTTATTTACAATATTTACTCATAAAATATTAGAAGTTTAATACAAATTGGTTAGAATTGGAATGATGATAACATTATATTTAAGTGTAAGAAAATGTGTAAGATGATGAAATACATTGCTGTGTTTGTAAGTACAGTGTGAGTCACATATTTGAGAGTACACATTGTACTTGAGTAAATATGTAGATCTTTGTTGGTATTTTTCTAAAAAACTTGAGAATGAATTCTAGAACCTTATTTTAAAGAGGAAAAGACACAAGAATTCTGTTTTTAATACGTGGTATTTTACATATGTTATTGTTTTTATTAATTCAATGGATATATTTCTAAAACTCAGAAAATGTTATCTTTTGATAGTTAGCCATTTAAAAATTTGTTAGCCAGAAGGAGGGGCTGAGGATCATGTTCCTTACATATAACTGGCTCTCTGTCGGTTATGACAATGAAGGTTCCAATTGATTCAATCAGTGGAACAGTCTGCTTGTGAAATTAGGGCATAAGTGGTAGAGTACTCCACAAACATACGTAGCCTTAATCTAGTTCATACGTAGTTCATAAGGAGATTCATTGTGATGAGGCTGGCCCTTTGAAATACAGGTACTACTCATTTTTGCCAGCTGAGTGGACTGGAACAACATGTAATGAAGTGTTTTGCTCAAGGATGCAACATGGTGCCAGGAATCGATCTCATGACCTTATGATTGAGAGTACCAAATACCCTAACCACTAAGCCATGCACCTTCATATGCAGGTCCTAACTGACTCATAAGACTGATGTGCTTAGAGCAGTGGTTATCAACCATTTTTTTTTATCTATGGACCCCTTTGATTACTAATTTATTCAGGTAGACCCCAGCCCCATAGCCATTCAATGTTTAAAAACTAGTTTTATAGATACTTTTGTCTTTCACACATTAATTCATGTAGGCTGAACTATGTAAAATGTCAGCGAAAGAAACCTAGTTGTTTCTTACAATAAATACATCAAAATCAAATTTTTCATGGACCCTTAAAATACTACAGTGGCTCCCCAATTTACTATTTTGCTAGCGTGAACCCCTAAAAATCTTACATGGATTCCCAGGGGTCATATGAACCCTGGGCAAGAGTCACTGGCTTAGAGCATCTATATGTCAATGTTTGTGGAGAGAACTGTGGATGAGTCTCAATGAATGGGATATAGCAGGGAACAACCATTATGAGCTGGAAGGGTTAAGTAAAGCATTTAGTATAGTACCTGTGTGTTGAAGTCCAGAGAAAAGGGTGTATGTGTGTGTGCAACCTTATGTTCTTTTGAAAAGCAGAGGCCATTGAATTATATAAGGAGCTTGAAAAATAAGCAGCACATTTTGAGTTGGAGATTGTAGTGAGTTTTTGAAAGTTTGTTCTGTCACTCTGTCACTACTTTCTTTTATTTCCCTCTTAACTACTCTGACCCACCCTATATAATGTTGGGTAATCATATCTTCTCTGATGCAAGACACTCGTGCTTTTCCCATTATCACACTTTTACCTTTCAACACCTGACTTAAAATTGCTCACTCTCAAATACTGAATAGGAGCCTCTGGTTTTTCCCTATTCTTTTCTGTCTTGCAATTTACTTAGTGACTGCACTAGTGCTGGTGGCATAAAAGAGGTACCCAGTACACACTTATGTGGTTGGCATTAGGAAGAGCTTCCACTGTAAAAAAAACCATGCCAAATATTGCCACTGATATTTGGCACAACTCTGCAGTTGACTAGATCCTGTCAGACAATCCAGCCCATGTCAGCTTGGAAAATGGATGTTGACAATTTGTTATTTATGCAGTGTAGAATGTTTATTGAGACATTACACGATATGGATTGTAAGTTGTACTCTTGTGAATACTATCTCAGGTATGTAAGCAGTACTCTTGTAAGAGACATCAGCGCTGAATGTCTAGTCAAGCCTTTCATATATTGTTCTGGCAATTTTTTGTGTGTAGTGTAACCAATAAAGACAATCAAAAATTTTAAGCCTCTTTGTACTGTTGAAAGAAAATAGATTTTCCTGTTCCCATCAAACAAAAATTTTTTTGATGTTTTTGTTCACGGCAGTGTAATTCTGGCCCAAGGTGTTAGGTTTGCATATGGATGACTTACGTTTATGCAAGGAAAGTTGGGGATGAAAGTTATTATAATCTGCATAGATGTGTAAATGGCAGGGAGGTTGTTTAGAGAGCACCATATACTGTAGTAGTGTAGCCTGACTGGAAGCTTTCAGTTCAAAAGATGAGAAAATTGGGGTCCATAGATATGCAAAAGGTTTTGTTGTAAGCACAGAATGATTGTTTTGCCTAAAGTTATCATCCAAAAGTGATGGATCATTGGGTGAGCTGTAGGGGTGCAAATTTCCAGTTAGATTTAGTTCTACAGAAGTGTCAAACTTTTGAGATAGAGAGAAAACAACTTGAGTGTGATAGATCAGTTGTTTGCTGCTTCAGCGAGATTTCCTTTTTAGATAAAGGGACACTATTTCCAAATATTATATATCTGTGGAGAGAGAGAGAGAGAAATTGCAGACTTTTATTAAGGATCGTGAAAGGGACCTTGTTAGAACCAATTGCCTTGTTTGGTTTATGTGATTAGAGTTTTTGCAAAAATTGACAAGTGGTGAGACTGGAATAGTGGAATTGAAAATGAAAAAGGGCAGCAGATGTGAAGAGTGGGTGTGCTGTTAAATATAATTAGGGTTGGAAGTTGGTATTCCCTTTTAGCAAGTTGCCAGAATCATTTTGACTATTTGGGAGGACAGGAGTTTTCAAGCTATATTTTGCTTGGAGGCACCCTTTACATTCCTCATGGTTGTTTTGCATGTCTTGTTGGAAGTTTTCTATGTATTGTTACAGCATGGGCATGAATTCACAATTTAGTCATGCTTTGAGTGAAGGAATATGAAGAAACATACTTAATAGTATGGTTTCATTTATCCAAACAGCTGTCTCAGATTGGTTGTGGGTGGAGCATAGCATATTACCTTAAAGTTGACCATAAGCTGGCTTGAAATAAAGCGGGTTAAGGGGTTAAAATGTATTATATGGTAGAGAGAAGATACAAGAGGAGTTAAAATGTATTATATGGTAGGGAGATGATACAAGGTATGTTGCTTTGGCTAGGTAAAGAATACTAACAGGTGCAAAGGATTAAGAATGGCAAAGGATTTCCCTCTACAATAGGAGTGGAAAATCTATGAAAAGTTGTTTTTTAGAGTCACTAATAACAATGACTGAGAACAAAGTGATGTAAGATTTATAATCAAAGCAGAGATTAGTGATGGAAGGAGTTCAGAGAACAGTAGTGATAGCAGCTGAACTTGGCAGAACATTGATCTAGAACTAAGGGAAATCTTTGTTAGTGAAGGGTGCAGATACCACTCTCTTAATTGGAATGTAGTTTAGCCAGGGTAGCAGAGAGAAGTTAGATATAGGGAACTGAAATTTTCAGTGTTACTTTCTGGCTTCAGGTTTTCCTGCACTGACAGATGAATAGAATTTCAATATATTCAAAGAAAATGTAGTTTGATAAAACCATTGTTTGTAAAAACATTGTAGAAGTGTTGGCCATATCCATTTAGTAGTAGATGAGTGTTCTCTTAATATTAGCCATGTTTCTCTTTTATTTTCACTGTAGGAATAGCACATACCTCAACCCTTTCATTACCATATTTATTTTGAGATGCTCTGTGTTTCTTTCAATTACTTTAAATATAGCAAAGAATTTAGTAAAATAACTTAGTTATCATTAAGCTAGTGTTAGGAACATAAATTGTGACTAAGGTTTGGAAAATTTTAATTCAAAACTTATGGAAACAAGACATCAGAGCCAGAGCCGGTTTCTGCCGGGCTGGTAACGAAAGGGTTAAACCTAGGATTTATGTCTCTTTTGTGTCTGATAGTGGCTTGTTGTAGAAAGCAGATTTTTAATGCAGGGTCTTTTTCTTAACCCTTTTGGGACACCCAGGCTGATTGACTGGCCTATTGAAACAAACGTTTTGAAGTGTAATAGCCAAAATCAGAGATTCTTTCAGTAGATATAATATAAAACTCTAGAATATATATATAGTTTTACATACTAGTAAAACAGCTTTCGGTACTTTATCCTTTGTTTTCTACATACACCCATCAATTTCAATCTCAACAGAAAAAAAAAAACTTTGGTCATTTTGGTTGCATATACCAAAACACTGTCTCTCAAAAGGTTTAATAAAATACTCTTGGTTGGTTACTGGAAAGGGTTCTTACTATTGAATTCTCAGTCTTCAGAATGCCTTGAAAAATAAATGTTTCACTTGTCTGTATTTTTTTTTTCTTCCAGTCGTAATGCCGTTGATGCATTTCGTGTCAACGTGATTCACGCACGTCAACAAGTGCGATCCCCAGTTACCAATATCGCACGGACAAGTTTTTTCCATGTTCGTCGCTCTAACATCTGGCTGGCTGCCGTCAGCAAACAGAATGTAAACGCGGCCATGGTGTTTGAGTTTCTGCTAAAAATGTGCGACGTCATGCAGTCGTACTTCGGCAAGATCTCGGAGGACAACATTAAGAACAATTTTGTGTTGATCTACGAGATTTTGGATGGTAAGTTCTCTAAACCTTTCTTTCTTTCAATCTTACATACACACACACACACATTTAGATAATAATCATTCATATATCTTTATGAATTGGAAATGAAAGATAATGAGAAATCTGTTGTTCTATTTTAAATTGAAGTCTATTAAACTGTTAACTTATTGACAATTGTTTTGCTGAACAAGAATGAATGAGATGAGATTTCTAAATCTATCATTGTAACCCTTGATTTTACAACTCAAATATTCTAACTATTGTTATATTTCAACTGAAGTGTGGTAGATTCTTGTTTGTAAATTAGCGAAGCTATTGTCTAGGATATAAAACACCATACCTTTAGTAGTAGTAAGGTTTGAACTCTTGAACATGTGGTTGAGTAGTCCAGCAGATTAACCTAAATCTATTATGTCTTAATTGATTTTATATATATTTTTTGTGTTAAGAAGGAACATGTAAATAAATTTGTATTGTTGGGAGAGGTTTAGAAACTGAATTAACGAAGAGTTTAGCTACACATAATGGATTGCTTTTGAGAAGATAACTTTTATCCTAAATTACTAAAAATCCCATCACTGGCTTTAATTTTACATACAGATAAAAGTTCATAATGCACATTATTATCATCATCATCACTCTTGTAATTATTTTCAAGGTGTCAATCTTGGACCAATATGTAAATTAGTTATACTGCTAGTCAATCTTGACATCTTGGTAGAGAAAAGTTTATGAATATTCTTGTTAAATAACAAAACCACTCAGTTCTCTCTTCCCAAGCTGTTGGAAAAGCCCTTGTGGTATCTAATTTCACTATGGTACTAAATACATACACATGTGTCTTTATTTGCTTAATTCTATGTGTTGAAGTTTAGATTAAACAAGAAGTTAGTGAGAAATCAACACAATTTTCTATTTTAAAATATTCATGGGATAAGTACACAGGATGTGCTGGGTATGAGATGAACATAGTGAAAATCTACTACTTTTTTTTTTTTTTTTTTTCCAGAAATCTTGGACTTTGGGTATCCGCAGAACACAGACACTGGAATTTTAAAGACATTCATTACTCAGCAGGGTGTCAAATCTCAGGTGTGTGATCATCCTTAATTGCATTCATTCTAAAAGGAAAACAATTTTTTTTTTTATTTAGTGTATCACAACTACATTTTTTTTTTCTGTTGTTTATTTTTAAAGTAAACCATTTCTCTAATAAATAACTAGCTTTTTTTCTTGGAATCCTGCAATTAACAAGAGATTTTCTTGCGTTTGTTCAGCCAGTTTTAAGTCCTCAATTTTTGTTCAGTTGTTGCTTTCCATTTAAAGTTGTATCAGTGTCAGAATATCTCATATGCATACATGGAAAAAAAAAAAGAAAGAAGCAGGAGTGGCTGTGTGGTAAATAGCTTGCTTACCAACCACATGGTTCCAAGTTCAGTTCCACTGCGTGGCACCTTGGGCAAGTGTCTTCTACTATAGCCTTGGGCCGACCAAAGCCTTGTGAGTGGATTTGGTAGACGGAAACTGAAAGAAGCCTGTCGTATATATATATGTATATATGTATGTGTGTGTATATGTTTGTCCCCCCACCATCGCTTGACAACCGATGCTGGTGTGTTTACGTCCCCATAAATTAGAGACCGATAGAATAAGTACTAGGCTTCCAAAGAATAAGTCCTGGGGTCGATTTTCTTGACTAAAGGCGGTGCTCCAGCAAATGACTGAAACAAGTAAAAGAGTAAAGAGTAAATTCTTTTTATAAATTATTAACCCTTTAGCATTCAGATCTCTGTCAAATGTGATACTTCGTTATTCACATCCTTTTTAATTAACCATGCTCTATCTCATAGCTTCAAGATTTTGATGAGATTGTTTAATTTTAGAATGACATTGTAGGTTATGTATGGAAGGCCAGATATGCCTGGTGTGAATATAAAATGGGTAAAATATTTGAGCCGGATATGTCCAGTTTAAATGCTAATGGGTTAAACATAATTCCTTCTTTAGGGTTCTTTTGTAAGACTAAATTTACCTTTTTTTTTTCTTCCCCATCTGATATATTTTTTAAATGTTTCTCACTTTATATTTATAGAGCAAAGAAGAGACAAGCCAAATAACATCACAAGTGACGGGTCAAATTGGTTGGCGCCGTGAAGGAATAAAATACAGGCGAAACGAACTCTTCCTTGATGTTCTTGAGTCTGTCAACCTGCTGATGTCACCTCAAGGTAAATAACTTTTGTTTAATTGATTTAGCTTTAAGACCATTTCATTTAATAAACAATTTCTCTTGTTCTAACAAGTCAAGGCAACTTCAATGAAAGTAGTATTTGAATCTGTTTGTATGAATGTATGATGCATCAGTGATGTACCTGTGCATGGGAAGATCATTATGATCCATATGTAGAATAAAACCTACTGGATATTCTACAAAGGACATTGAAGTCTTATTATCAACTATGGATAAAAACTGTCTATTGACAAATGGCCAGTTAGGTATAAAGGCCAGATATACTTCCTGGGGTATCAAAGTATAGAGTGTCTGTAGACTAAATACTGCATACTGCTTTTATTTTAATTTGTGTTGGCAAAGGAAAACTGAAACAAATCAGCATGGTCTAGAATGTGGTTCTGGTTCTAAGATTTGCAACTTAACTTGAAAAATGATGTAATACAGCAAAAAACATGTACAAATCACTTATTAAAACATAATAAATTTCGGAAATATTTTTACATGTATTTTATTTGATTTTCAACTTTGGTATTGGTTTTTAGCTTTTTTAATTATATTTTATACTGTTAAAATATGTTTGCTGAAAAACCAATGTAAAGTTGCATAAATTAACTGAAATTGAGTTTTGAAACACAGTAAACTTACAGAAGTCCAAACACCATATTCTCATAATAATCAATAAGCAGAAATATAGTCATTTTTATGAAACCTGTTGAATTCTTGATTAATTTAGAATCCAAAAAACATGCATGGAATGTATTTTGGTTAAAAAAAATAGTAACAAATTAAAAAAAAATTTTTCAGGCCAAGTGCTCAGTGCCCATGTCGCAGGTAAAGTTGTAATGAAGAGTTACCTCAGCGGCATGCCGGAATGCAAATTCGGGATAAACGACAAGCTACTGGTGGATATTAAAGGGAAAGGAAGCCTCGAAGATGGAGGTCGAGCTGGCGGGTGAGTTTCATATTGAAATATGTAAAGAAAGATGTTTTTGTTCAATATTTGTTTTAACCATTCTGGTAGTTAAAACGTATGTAGTTCCAGGAAGAATAGCCAATAAGTGATACATCATATTAATATACTGGTGCATTTTATTTATATGAAGAGGTGTTGAAAAGTTCCTGGCTTTAAGGGTATTATGAAAGGCCTGGTTGGAGGCACACACTTCTGAGTTCTTTTACAAGGCTTAGAAAAACTGAAGGACTGCTGCAATAAATGTGTGAATCTGAGAGCGGAATATGTTGAATAAAATCATAATTAACTGATCCTCCTGTATTTTCTTATGCTTAAATCCAGGAACTTTTCAGTTGTCCCTCGTGTGTTTGTATGTAGATATAGATAAAATTATAAAAAAAAATTATATAAGATTATGAGGCAAAGAGAAGACAATACATGAAGTCAGGTAAATAATTGAAAATTATGTAGAAATATAGTATAAAAACAATGAAAATATATATATGCTAAAAGAAGACCAGTAAAGAATCTCCTGTTTTGGGTGATAACTTTATCATAAGACTAGAAACATTAAAATTGATATAATTTCATTATCTTTGTGTTTTCTTGTGTTATATTCTGTTAATTCTTCCCAACGCTTCTTTTTACTAACATTGGTCTTCATCTAATTTCTTGTTGAAATATTGAATTACAAACACATTGTTAGCCATTCCAATCAGCCGTTTGTAAAAGTGTTGGAATTTCTTGACCCTTTAAACCTGTTGGTCAGCACCTGTTCCTTTCTATACCAACCTACCTCAAACCACCTTTGGCTCCTTAATATTAGATAACTTTACATATTTCATCTAAGAACCTTCTTAAGTTAGGTTCCAAACACCAGCATAATGTATCAATGTAATTTTCAAAATTATGAAATACTGAGCATTTCATGAGATATATTGGTCCTGCGAATGTTTAACATTAAGACACATTTTTATATGTAGACATGTAGTTGTCTCCTTCATTGGACATGAAACTCACCTTGCGAAGACCTGTTGGGGCAAGCGAAAGCAGTGCCAAGCGTCGCCTTCCTGGCACTTGTGCCTGTGGCACGTGTAAAGACATTCGAGTGAGATCGTTGCCAGTGCCCCTGGACTGGCTCTTGTGTGGGTGGCATGTAAAATACACCATTTTGAGCGTGGCCGTTGCCAGTACCGCCTGACTGGCCTTTGTGCCGGTGGCATGTAAAAGCACCCACTACACTCTTGGAGTGGTTGGCGTTAGGAAGGGCATACAGCTGTAGAAACTCTGCCAAATCAGATTGGAGCCTGGTGTAGCCATTTGGTTCACCAGTCCTCAGTCAAATCATCCAACCCATGCCAGCATGGAAAGCAAACGTTAAACAATGATGATGATGTAATTTCCGTCATTCAACCTATGAAGTTGTAGTTTTCATCTCATTTCATTGATGCATGTTTGACTATTGAGCACCTGATCATTAGTTAAGGGCCATGTTGACTTGAGTAGGAAATCAAATTAATACAACCTTAAAAAAATTAATGACTAGCAAAACATCAGTCCCAGTCATCTACCAACTAGGCAGATTTTGTAATTGAATTACCTGTGTATGATATTCAAGTAGTTTTCAAGAAAACTCACTTTTTTATAAATATCTGAGTGTTAATAATTCTATGGCAAATTGAGAAAAAATATTGATTTAAAAATCATTTCACTTTACCCTTGACTTTGGTGTGTTCATTCATTGAACACAGTAGGCCTGTTATGCTTTTTTTTTAAATTTTCTATTCATGTATATTTGTGAGGTATGTTTTTTTAAAGATTATTCATTATCAGGTTGTAAATGCCATTTACTTACTGTTGCAGCACTACTTCGTCTGGCAAAAACTCCATTGCCATTGACGATTGTCAGTTCCATCAGTGTGTGAAGCTCAGTAAATTTGAGACGGAACACAGCATAAGTTTCATACCACCAGATGGCGAGTTTGAACTAATGAGGTAACTTTCTGTTGATTCATTTTTTTTTTTTTTTCAAGTGAAGTCAGATAACATTGTCTGTTGTTTTTTAATTTTATTTATGATTATTTTTTTAATGACATAAAGGAGGAAGGTCAACACCCTGACTATAATTTATAGGACTGTCAAGAATGGTGGGAGGAAATAAATTAAACTTGAGCTAATGTTCAAAATGGGGCCATTTAGTGATGTTAATTATGTGGATTGGCAGAATCATTTGCAGGTTCAACAAAATACTTTCTAGTATTTGTTCTGGTTCTTTACATTTTGAGTTCAAACCCTGCTGAGACCCAACTTTGCTTTCATCCATCCAGGGTCAATGAAAATATTTACCAGTCAAGAACTTACATTGATATGGACTGGTTCCTGTGCAGGTGGCACGTAAAATACACCATTTTGAGCATGGCCGTTGCCAGTACCACCTGACTGGCCTTCATGCCGGTGGCACATAAAAAGAACCCACTACACTCTCGGAATGGTTGGCGTTAGGAAGGGCATCCAGCTGTAGAAACTCTGCCAAATCAGATTGGAGCCTGGTGTAGCTATCTGGTTTCACCAGTCCTCAGTCAAATCGTCCAACCCATGCCAGCATGGAAAGTGGACGTTAAATGATGATGATGATGATGATGATTTGTTCCTTTCCCCCAAATTTGTAAGAAATCATTATAAGGTAATAATGGATTAGTAGAATCTTTAGTTTGAACATAATGTTATGTTAAAGCATTTTAATGTTCTGAGTGCAGAATCCTATCAAGGTTAACTTTTGCTTCATCCTTCCAGAGTTGATAAAATAGAGTACCATCAACACCAAGTATCAAGAACAATATAATCAACCGTTACAATTTCAGGCCTTGTATCTATATTAAAAAGAATTGTTGTTCTTGGTGTTGTTGTAAATGATGCTTGTTGATAGTTGCAAGAAGTTCTTTTATGATATTATTTTTGCGTTTAAATCTTTAGACTTGTCCTGGTTCCTTGATTAGAAGCTAGATGTTGTATAATCCACTCTAAATATGGTGTGTGCTAGTATTCCAGCAATCAGCTTTCAAAGATTTAATCACCATTCTGAATTCTGTATTTTCTCTATCACTTATCTATATGATGTCATTTTCTTGACATTTCACGCAACACTTCATCTATTCTTATAAGTCATCAAAAAAAAAAAAACACCTATGTGGTTGTTTGCTCTGGTAGAAATAACTACCAAATCTCCTTAAAAATATTACTAGCATTAAAAACAGGGAAGGACATTGGATAATATTCTTTCTATAAGATATGCAATGCATTTAATCATGAGTTTGCTGAATTGCACCTGACCTAGTGCAAAACAACTTAATTTCACTAGTATTTTGGCTAAAGGCGGTGCTCCAGCATGGCCACAGTCAAATGACTGAAACAAGTAAAAGAGTAAAAGAATATATATTCTGGTAGTTTTGACATTTTACTAATAAATAATGTTTAATGATGATTCAGTTTCACTGAGGAAGTGGTGGAGGAAAAGTTCTTTCTAAGACAGGAGAGTGAAAAAGGGAGGTGAATATGTGTGCATGCGCGAGGGTCTGCAAGTGTGTGTGTAATAACAGAACGTGTGTGTGCGTATGTATGTGTGTGTGTGTGCGTGGTTTGGTTGTTTATCTGTTAGTGTGTATGTGTGTGTGACGTAGTGGAAGGAATTAGTAGCAGGAATAGTTAGGGAGTGCTTGTGGACAATGGTCAGTGGAAGGTAAGCAGGCAGTTTTTGAGTATGTGTGTGTGCGTGTGTGTTTGTATTGTGTGGGTGTGATTTCCTAGCAGTGTGTGCCTGTATTTTTTGTGTACGTGTGTGTATGTGTATATATATATATGTGTGTGTGTGTACATGTGTGTGTATATGCGTGCGGTATCTGTCTGACGGAGCAATGATGAGAACCATCTGGTCATCCTTAAGAACAACTGAGACTTGCACTGTCAAACTCTCTCACTTATGGACCCTCTTCAGTCCAATGGCAAGACCAGGTCAAGACAACTGGGAGATGGAAAAGGATGCAGTTGATGACCAAGATGTCTTTTTTCCCCCCTCATCTTTCTCTCTGCACTTCACAATGTATTGCTGCAGTTGCCTTCCTCTCTGTTTAAACAAGGGCTTCTCAACCATTTATCTATGGACCCCTTTGATTACTTTTTTTTTATTCTGATGGACCCCAATAGCCATTTGATGTTTAAAAACTAATTTTGTAGAAACTTCTTTCAAGATTCTTTTGTTTTTCACCCATTAACTTGTGTAGGTTAAATTATGTAAAATATTAGAGAAAGAAACCTTGCTGTTATTTTTGCAATACATGCCAATACATATATCTAAAGCGAAATTTTTTTCATAAGCCCTTAAAATATTATTGTGGATCCCCAATTTACTATTTTGTTTTGTGTATCTCAAAAATCTATGGAGCCTGGTTGAGAAACCACTGATTTAAACCATGAAGGTTTTTTCTGCAGAGCCCACCAGATTCAGTCTTCACATGTATAGGCAGGGAAGCTGTGATATACTAATTAACCCCTATTTTGGACCCTGACAGGTGCTACTACTTTTGGTAAGAGTTGACCTGAGAACAATAGTGGCTGAGAGGTGGCTCCATTCTCCTTGGATCTCTTGAACCAGGGCACCACTGCATGATGCAGTTTGAAGTCTACCCAGGACATAATATCATAGTAGTGACATTGTTTTACTGCCTTAATAACTTCCACTAAATTTACATTCTGTTTCACTGAGATGTTGTGTAACATCCACTTTTACTGATATAATCCTGTTATTGTCCTGCCAGAGATCTCACTCAGCTTTCTCATGTATTTTTTATTTTGTTTCTTTGATCTTTTACATGCTTTGGTCAGTGTACTGTGGCCATGCTGAAGCACTGCACTGAAAAGGTTTAGTCAAACAAATTAACCCCAGTATTTAATGCTTTTAATGTCTGGTATTTAGTCTCTTGGTTTCTTTTTGCCAAACTATGTTATGTGGGTGTAAACAAACCAATGCTGGTTTTCAAGTGCAATGTTGGGAACACACACACACACACACACACACACACACACACACACACATACACACACACACACACACACACACACACACACTAGGCTTATACAAAGTTTTTGTCTACCAAATTCACTTACAAGGTTTTGGTTGACCTGGAGCAATAGTAGACGACATTTTACCATACAGTGGGATTGAACCTAAAACCACATGGGTTGCAAAGGGAGATTCTTAATCACCATACAACCATGACTTTTTGTGAAAGATATACTCTTTACTCTTTTACCTGTTTCAGTCATTTGACTGTGGCCATGCTGGAGCACCGCCTTTAGGCGAACAAATCGACCCTAGGACTTATTCTTTGGAAGCCTAGTACTTATTCTATCAGTCTCTTTTGCTGAACCGCTAGGTTACGGGGACATAAACACACCAGCATCGGTTGTCAAGCGATGGTGGGGGGACAGACACACATACATATATATATATATATACATATATATATATATATACATATATATATATATATACATATATACGACGGGCTTCTTTCAGTTTCCGTCTACCAAATCCACTCACAAGGCTTTGGTTAGCCCGAGGCTATAGTAGAAGACACTTGCCCAAGATGTCACGCAGTGGGACTGAACCCGGAACCATGTGGTTGGTAAGCAAGCTATTTACCACACAGCCACTCCTACGCCTATATTAAAGAATTTTTCTGATTGCCAACAAAGATCATATTTTCCTTAGAAATAGATTTCTAAACTTTATAAATCATGACTTGCACACAAAATGCACAGGATTTTTTTCTTTTTTTCTTTTTTTTAATTCTTCAATACCTAAATACTGATGATTCGTTACAGGTATCGGACCACAAAGGATATAAACCTTCCTTTCCGGGTAATTCCTCTAGTCAGAGAAACTGGACGACACAAGATGGAGGTGAAGGTTGTGGTCAAGTCCAATTTCAAACCATCTTTACTGGCTCAAAAAGTTGAAGTAAGTCATCATTTATTGCAAATGGTTTCCCTTTTTGTTAATTCCTCAATAATTCTTTTCCCCTTTTCTCATTCATTTTCAAATACATTATTTCCCATCAGCTGGTGTGAAGTGTGTTTTAGTCACCAATATCATCATCATTTGAAGCCTTAGACTAGTTCGACATTTGCATTATTTTCAATAGCCTTTAGGGTTAGACATGGCTAGTTCACTTCCCAGCCTTGTGGTTTCGGGTTCAGTCCCACTGCAAAGCACTTCTTTTTCCAACCCTGGATCAACCAAAGCCTTATAAATGAATTTAATAAACAGAAACTGTAAAGGAAACTCATCATGTATATGATGAGTTTGATGATATATATATATATGTTTGATAATATTAAGCATTGTATGTGTGTTTCATGTGGAGGCACAATGGCCCAGTGGTTAGGGCAGTGGACTCGCGGTCATAGGATCACGGCTTCGATTCCAAGACAGGGCGTTGTGAGTGTTTATTGAGTGAAAACACCTAAAGCACCACGAGGCTCCGGCAGGGTGGCGAACCCTGCTGCACTCTTCCACCACAACTTTCTCTCACTCTTACTTCCTGTTTCTGTTGTGCCTGTAATTCAAAAGGTCAGCCTTGTCATACTATGTCGCTGAATATCCCCGAGAACTACGTTAAGGGTACGCGTGTCTGTGGAGTGCTCAGCCACTTGCACGTTAATTTCCCGAGCAGGCTGTTCCGTTGATCGGATCAACCGGAACCCTCCACATTGTAAGCAGCAGTGATGTGTGTCTCATATTAACCTTATTTGTTTCTCTTGTGCCATTGAATATTCTTAATAATACTAAGCCTTCCATTCTGAAAAAGAAATAGTGCCTATTTTCTGGCTCAGTGAGCTGTCTTTGTACACATACATGTGGTCTTTCATTCTGATGCACGAGAGTGTTACTTTTCCATGATTCAAACTTGTGTAAGAAAGTAAATATAAAAATCCATTAAAATCAACTAATATCTCTCAATTTCTAGGTTCGTATCCCAACGCCACTGAACACAAGCGGTGTCCAAGTCATATGTATGAAGGGCAAGGCCAAATATAAAGCCAGTGAGAATGCAATTGTTTGGAAGTGAGTATTAACCCCTTTTACAAAAATGCACAGCCTATGTTGTTTTCTTTCAATTTTTTAAATTAATCAAGAATTTGGAGGCATTTAGTAAGATAACTACTTTATTTCTATTTTAATGCATAAATTTATCGATTATCATAACACGATATTGATTTTGTCTTTCATTTCATTTCATAGTTACATTTTTGAAAAGCATCTAATGAGTCATAAGCATCTAATGTTATAATTACCTAATATTTTTCCATTCTTGAAAATCTGCTATTTAATCAAAATTATTTATAACTTTCAACGAAACTTACCATTACTACTTGGATATTTTATGAAGTGAAAAGAATGTCTCTTGGAGGCAGTAGAACGTACAGTTTTATTTAGACATCAGTGTCATCATCATCATTTAACGTCTTCCTCCCATGCTGGCATGGGTGGGACAGGTTTAACAGAAGCCGGCCAGGCAGGAGCCTGCACCATACTTCTGTGTATGTTTTGGCATGGTTTTTACGGCTGGATGCCCTTCCTAACATTGACCACTCTGTGGCATGAACTGAGTGCTTTTTTGCATGGTTCTCGCACAGGTGAGGGCAGTTTTGGTTTGGTTTTTACAGCTGGATGCCTTTCCAAATGCCAACCACTTCACAGTGTGGACTGGGTGCTTTTTATGTGAGACCGCATCTGGCAGGGTTTCCAAGTAACTTTGCAAGGGGAGAGGGCATTGGAGGAGGTGATCTTGTCAGATGATGAAAGATTAGAGTGTAACAGAGAGGCAGAAACAGATGTCTTGCTGTAGCAGAGGTACATAGTTACCCAGCCAAAGAGAGAGAGTGAGAGAAATAGAGCAAGAATTAACAAGAATGAGGTTAGTAACAGTTACTTAGAGACATAGTGGAAGTTTAACAAGAAAGAGGTGTGCTGCTGTAAAGGAAATACATGGCTACCTAGCCAGAGGTAAGAGCAAGAGAAGGGAGAGAGAGAGTGATCAAAAATGAGGGAAGAAACAGGTTTGTTGCTGTGGAGGGGATACATAATTACTCAGCCAGAAGGGAGAGCAAAGAAAAGAGAGAGAGTAGGAGACAGCAGGAGAGGAAATATTCATTGTAGAAAAAATGTCAAATCTGAGAATAGAATTTAATTGTAATTTTTGGTTGAGGAATTAGATTTCCTAGTGCTGATCAAGGTGCTGTTCTGTTTTGGGGCCTTTAAAAAAAATTTTCATTTTTTTAATATTTTATTTTTTTAATCAAATTGCAAATTCAAACTAGAAAGATAGATTTAGCTAATTCTACTTATCCAAATAATTAAAGCAATCGGGCGTTTTGTTATATTTTCTCTTGTCAAGTTGAGTGGCTCCCAATAGGCTGAGCAACTAAAATAGAATTGGTAAGAAGTTTGCTTCCTAACCATGTCTTTGGTTCAGTCTCACTGTGCAGTGTCTTGCACAGGTGTTTTCTACTATAGCTCTGGGTTGATCAAAGCCTTATGGGCAGATTTGAGAGATAGGAACTGAAAGAAGCCTGTTGTGCGTGTGTGTGTGTGTGTGTGTGTGTGTGAATTATATATATCAACAATGATTAATATCTGCCTTCCGTGCTGGTATGGGTTGGACAGTTTGACAGAAGCCAGCCAGGTTGAAGACAACACCAGGCTATTGTGTCTGTCTTGGCATGGTTTTTATGGCTGGATGCCCTTCCTAACACCAGTCACCCTTCAGAGTGGACTGAGTGCTTTTTACGTGGCACCAGCACAGGTGAGATCAGTTTTGGCATGGTTTTTACAGCTGGATGCCCTTCCAAATGCCAACCACTTCACAGTATGTGTGTGTCATTTTTCCCCCATCAGCACTTGGCAACTGGTCTTGGTTTGTTTATGTCTCCATAACTTAGCAATTGACAAAGAGACTGATAGAATAAGCAGCAGGCTTTAGTAGAAAAATAATCACTTGGTTGATTTATTCAATTAGACCCTTCAAGGCAGTGTTCCACCATGGCCACAGTCCAACGACTAAAACAAGTAGACGAAAAAATAAGTAAATATTACTTGGCAAAAGAATCCCAGTCACGCATATATGGGAAGATGGATGTAAATCAAAATTGCTAATCACGTGTGTAGGGAATTAAAAGTACTTGCTGACAACCAGCTGAACCATTGGAATAATTTGTCTATTCTACTGTTTCTCTCTACAGAATTAAGCGGATGGGCGGAATGAAAGAGTGTCAACTGAGTGCAGAGATTGAGTTGTTGAATACTAATGATAAGAAAAAATGGACACGTCCACCAATATCAATGAACTTTGAGGTATGAACTTCCTTTTCTTTTTTATACCATTGCTAAAGGAAACAATGATTAATTTATATTTTTGAATGCTCCCTTGAGTTTCTTTGTCGTTGCCATATGTGTTTGTTTGTGTGATTGTTTACACTTACAGTTCTTTCTTTCTTTCTTTTTTCTTCCTTCCAGGTGCCGTTTGCACCTTCCGGATTCAAAGTTCGCTACTTGAAAGTGTTCGAGTCAAAACTCAACTACAATGACCACGATGTCATTAAGTGGGTTCGTTACATTGGACGCAGTGGGTTGTACGAGACCCGATGTTAAACGATCCCTGGGGTAGGTGTGTGTGTGGGGGTCAAAACGGAAGAGGAGGAAACAAAGAGTAAAAAAAGGGAAGAGGAAGACATGAAGGAGAAAGATAAAAAGTGGATAGTGAGATATTTGTTAAGCAATGTTCCCTTCTCTTTGTTGAGCAATGTTCCCTTCTCTTTGTTGAGCAATGTTCCCTTCTCTTTGTTGAGCAAGTTCCTCACTCTCCTTACTATAACGTTCATTCTCATATTGATTTGATGTAGCTTATTACCTCGTCAGATGCTCTATTTTAATTGCATGTATATCATACACACACACACACACACACACACACACAAATGAATACATAAATGAATACATACCCACAAATGCACATACATACATACATACTCATTTCAATTTCACCATGCACAGGCACTGAATTACACATGCATATACAAATGCACACACACCGTTTTATGAACATTTCTTGTTAGGTTTTGAACTTGAGAAGCTTCAGAAGGTTAGATATGTACCATGTGTTAATTTTTTTTTCTTGGAGGTAATGTTCCTCCCTTTGGTAATGCTAGTTACCAAAGATATGGTGTAATTCACTGCAATGATTTGATTGCTATAAAGTTCTGAGTTTGGGTTCAAGATCCACTTGAAAATATTTTTCTTTGAAAACAAACTAAAATGATTATGTGTACTGAAAACTAAAGGTGTCACACGAAAAAGACAAAAAAAAGTAGTGGCTGTTTTAACCATTAACCCCCAGCAAGACCCCCACCACCACCACCACCACTTGCCCAAAGAATAAAGTTCCCCCAACCAAAACCTGCAAATAAAACACAAGATGTGGATGAATGAATCTAAAAAAAAAGGGAAAAAAAGAAAAAAAACCCAAAAAACATCAAGCCATATTTGTTAGTCTCATTTCTGATGGAATATCCTTGTCTCTGATGCCAACCACTCAACCATTAATTGGGAGGAGAGTGTATGGGAGGGGTAGATTTTTTTTTTTGTTTTTTTTGTTTTCAGCAAGTTTCAGCGAGGGCAGTAATGTTTATAAGAAACAGTTTGATGTTTTAATTGTTTACGGTTTTTTTTTTTCTTTTTACATGGTTTAGTGTTAGTTGTAGTCTTGCAGATCAATTGACCACTCTGATACTGATTTTTTTTAGATGAAACCTCATGGCATTTTAGGTACTGCAGACGCTGTATTTTTTTTTTAATTTACACCTGTGTGAATCATAGCATTTTTCTCCTGAGGATTTGCTAGGTACAAATCTACCTCAGTGGTATGACTTTAGTTTGTGTAGAGTTGTCTCCTCTTTAGAAATGAAAATAAAATAATAATGAAATTATTGTGTATAGTGACCAGCTGCACTACAACTCATCAAAGGTGCACACACAGTACATAGGATTATGTACAACAATCAGGAAAGTGAACAGTGTATGAGTCATGATATACGTGTGCATGCGTATAGAGGGTGGGATATCAGGTTGGTGTGTGCACATTCCTTGTTTTAATTTTCCCATCTGTTTTTAAATTATTTATTCATTGACTTTTTTTTTTCCAATCAGTTGTGCTGAATCAATCTATAAATTAGCAGCTGATTCCTTGAAGGATAATGGAACCTTTGCATGGTTACTCAGCTAATGGAAAAGTAACAGATCTCCCTTAAATCACTCCCTGCTTACTTAAAAAAAAAAAAAAAAGGTGGGGATACAGATAAAGTATTCTTTAGTATTCAGTTCTGCCAAAGTTGAGATGGTCACTGCTGGCATGTATTTTGGTTATAGTTCTCTTTGATCAAAACTGATCCTGAGCTATACAACAACTATTCTGATAAATATTTTGGGGATATGTTTGATTTTAAAAGTGAGATGAGAAAATTTATTTTTATAATATTTTCTTTCTTCTCATGAAATTTAAACACAAAATGAAGTAAAAAAAAAGCTCTTTACTGTTCTGGTATTAAATTTAGCTTTCTTCTTCCCCCCCTCTTCTATCTACCTGTCACTACCTTTGTGATATCACACAAATTTAATTTCATCTGGTAATGAGAGAGGCAGAAAAAGCTCGTTAAAGGCTGAAAGTCAAAGTAGATGAAGTTTTTATTATAGTTTTCAGGTACTTTAGTTGAAGTAATTTTTGGTCATTAGTATCTTATAATAATGGCAATGCTTAGGATTAACCAAGTGCTAAGAAATCTAGCTGTCAGCTAGTTAGAATTTTAGAGGTATTATTCATCGTCATAAAGGCCCTTCCCGATGACGCCTGTTTAAAATTTCTCATGGCCAAGCTTGCGGAATTGTTACCATGCTGGGATCAATGTAATCTACTAGTTCTACTAATTCACAAAATTTCAGGCTTTGTACTTATTGTAGAAAGTGTTATTACAGGTTCATTGATTGCTTAATTCTGGTTATCACTCTGAGGGGGAAAAATTGGGGAAAAAACAAGAATCTGTCAGTCTTTATGTATGTTCTTGTGCTTTATCTCCTGCCACCCGAGTTACTTTCTCCCGAATCTGAAGCTCAATATTAGTTGTATTGTTTAGTGGTGGTGCTGTGCATGTATGCATAAATTTCTCTTGGTTGGATTCTATGGCTTTATATATATCTGTATGGATAAAGCCATCATGTGTTTACATACTTTCTTCCATTTCCATTGCTATGACCATTACCTGTACTTTTCTAATCTTTTTCCTCTTTGTCACATTGACAAGTAGCTACTAATTCACTTCTCATCGAACTTGCTTCTTTTTTTTTTTTTCCCTGTTACCTTTCCCTTCTCTTCCACTTCATATAAATATTGGCAACTGGATTTCTATTCAATGAGATGTTATGAATAAGGGAAAACTTTTTTTTGTACTGGATTACAAACAAGAACAAGTAAAAAGAAACCAAAACCTAATACTGGAATTAAGAATATAAGAATGTTTCTTTTAAAGGTGTTTCTACTCACCCGTACTTAACTGGTTCAGAGTAGAGAGATAAGCAAGATCCAAATAACCCATTTTTTCTTTTTAACCTGCCATGTTTATCAGAAAATAACTGGTATTTGTAATATTTCACACATTAGATTATATTGATCTATATTGATATTATTGTGCTAATGTGTAGCGATGACAAGATGTTTTCCGCAAGTGACTGTAAGTTAAAAAAAAAAAAATTTAAAAAAAAAAAAGGAAAAAATGAAAACAAAACCATGTCTGTGAAGCAATTTCAATTTCCTCTGGTGTTTGTTGGGGGGGTTGAGTGGTATTTCACTTACATTGCTAATGCCTTATGGAAAGGCATGAGCATCATCACAACTTGCCACTATATTTCCCTTTCAAATCCAAGGCAATTCTCTGCTGGTTATGCTAGGAAATCATTATTATATTAATGTAACAGCTATTGACAGTTGACATAACACTGGAATATATCCTAAAGTAATAAGTGTCTATGTTAGGTCTAGCCTTGATATTTGTGTCCATCATGTGTTGACACTATATATAATATATATATATATATATATATATATATATATATATATATATACATATACACACACACTTGTAATGTGTGTGTATGATAAAGCATTTTTTTTTTCTAAGTGTTGGACAATTTTGTCCTTACTGTTACTATACACACGCGTGTGTATATGTATGGAGTGCAGTTAATTTAGATTATAAAAACAATATTAATTTTGTACAAGGGATAATCTAATCCTCTCATTCAATCTATCTCTATATCATGGCTTTCCCCTAAAAGCCAAAGAGGCATTATGCTTGTCTTTCCTTGATACAAAATAATATTGTCCATGTTAATGGTTTAAAAAAAAAAAAAAAATGTAGACATTTCTATGTTCACTCATTGTCTCGTAATTGCTACAGACGTAGAGCTAGCCAATAAACATTACCCACCTGTCAGATAAATCTTTTTTTTAATTTTCTAGTTTTTTTTTTTTATTTTGAATGTTTTTATTGTTTTGTGTTTTTATTTGGAAATTAGTATAGGTGTGATTTTGTAATTTTTTTTTTATAAGTTGTAATTCACTCTATATGCACCTGACTACTTTATTCATAGGCTCACCAGTGATTTTAAACAGCAGAGGTTGTTAAACCATATTACTTAAGTCCTGATCTCTGCTTTTGTAAACATTCCATGAGTTTCTAGCAGACTGGACTATAAAACACAAATATATCCTCAACTTTGATAATGTTTTTTTTTTGTTTTTTTTTTAGTTTATGTAAGCCATAATTTTTTAGAATTGGTACCTATTTTAATTTGGAATTCTGTTTAGTCTCTGATTTCAATTAACACTTTTTAATCTTTAGTTTGTTTTAATTCGAAAATTTACTCTAACACTATAGAGTTAAATCCCAGTTCTGCTCTTATAATTAATTCTGATTTTTAAAAAATTTCATTACCTTTTTTTATTTATATCTCTAAATGTCTTACTTTTAGTATAGAAATTGTATTTTATTAAAAGTCATTATTTTATGTTCAAAATTTAATTTTCTATAAAAATGTCCTTTTGAGTAATTTTTTTTCTTATTTATTCATGCTTATAATTAAGAACAAAAATGTAATCCTTTGGAGTAATATTATTAGTCTTAAACTAATTTCCTTTTGAAGTGTATCTTTAGAATAAGCTACACACACACACATATATATATATAAATTATGCTTGTGATTTATTTACTTTCCCAGTTAAAGTTATATATATATATATAGTGCAATTTATTATATTAATGAGACAGTTGTTAATTTGTGACATTTAGACAATGGTACATCTAGATAGACCTTATGTTATGATCTATCCCCTTTTCTGCTATTCCAATTATAGCAACCCCGTGGGATTGTTTTAAACAATTATAAAGTGTTTTAAATGATAATACATGGTATTTAATAACATGCTATCGGTATCATGTAACTTGCCTTTCCATAAAAAGTATGAGGTGACATTTCTTAACAGAAAAAGAAAAAAAAAAAATTATTATTTTTGGTTATCTACTCTTCTTAATTAGACTTCAATTATTACATTCCTCATGTTACAATACATACATTATGTACCTAGCACATTCTTTACTTTATTATATATTTTGTGCCTGTCAATTTTAGAGATGACAATAAATAATTAATCTACATTTTTTTTTTAATGTTTATTTCAATTTCCGTTCAGAATTTTTACCAACGACTTCACCAGGTCTTATTTTCATTGTTGTTGCTGTTACATTTTTGTGCTTTGATGACATCATTCTGCATATAATTATCTCCTGTCATACATAAGTAGGTGAAAGTATCATTGGGTGGTTAAGAAGCTTGCTTGGTTCCATGTTCAGCTCTGCTGCATGGCGCATTGGGCAATTGTGTTCTATAACCTTGGGCCAATCTACACCTTGTGAATGAATTTTGTAGAATCTCTGTGGAAGCCCATTGTGTGTGTATAGTGTGTAGGCTTTTGTGTTTGTCCCCTACCACTTGGGAACCAGTGTTAATTATGTTCCCTTAACTTAGCGCTTCAGCAAAAGTGATTGATAGATTAAGCACCAGCCTTAAAATAACAAATACTGAGGTTGGATGTATTCAAATTAGCCCTTCAAGGTGGTGCCCTAGCATGGTTGCAGTCTAGTGTTTGAAACGAGTAAAAGGTGACTGTGTTGTCCTTTGGAAACGCTTGCACAGTCTATCTGATGGGTTTCTTCTCACTTTGTCTATCCAATTTCACTTTGGGTTGACCAAAGTCTAGTGTAGAAGACTCCTGGAATTGAATTTGGGATTCCCTGACTGCAACGTGAGCTTCTTAAACATTCGACCGTAACTGCATCCAAACATAGTTACCCATGTATGCATATCCCTTTCATCACACATGTGTGTATATGCACATACACATGTATTTATACATACATTTACATTTTCCAAATCATATTGAAATGTAACTATAATTTTGAAGTTTAATATTTAACTTATTCCAAGGCAGCGAGCTGGCAGACTTGTTAACATGTTGGGCAAAATGCTTAGCAACATTTCATCCTTCTTTTTGTGCTGTGTTCAAATCCCACCAAGGTCAACTTTTCCTTTCATCCTTTCAGGGTTAATGAAATAGGCACCAGTTTAGCACTGGGGTTGATGTAATTGACTTACCTCATCCCTCAAAATTACTGACCTTGTGCCAAAATTTTATACCAATATTCAAATCATCCTCCAATAATCTGCAAATCATACATAAACAATGTAATCTGAAAAATTGAATTAATCTTGGAAGTGAATGCTAGCTGGAGAAGGAAATTTTTTTTTTTTTTTGCTTTTAATTTTACTCCTCTCATTTAATCTTTCTAATCCTTTCATTTAATCTATCTCTATATCATGGCTTTCCCCTAAAAGCCAAAGAGGCATTATGCTTGTCTTTTCCTGATACAAAATAATATTGTCCATGTTAATGGGGGTGGGGAGAAGGTCTTGTTTTGCAAGTTACTTGGTGTCTTCACTGTTGCTGGTGCCACATAAAAAGCATCCAATACACTTTGTAAAACAGCTGGCATCCAATTGTAGGTAGGGCATCTAGTTGTAGAAACTATGCCAAGCTGTACTATCCATTTTGGCACAGTCTTCAAATTTGCCAGCTCCTGTGGAACTAACCCATGCCAGTGTAGAAAGCAGATGCTAAATGTTTCTAAGTTCTGTAAAAGTTTGATTGGTTTTAGACCATGAACAAAATATTACATTTAGATCAAATATTCTAACATTTACTTTTCTATTAAGTTTTCATCCAACACATCTCCAATTATTTTCACTTTGCAGAGTGGACAGTGTGGCATATTGTTCGCACTGTTTTTAATTGCAAAATCCTGTTTATTTTTCTGGACATTCTTTGACCTACAGGAATGCTTACACTGTGCTTTGCTGAAGAAGTTTAATAAGCCTGAAACATTTAGCATTGTCAATGCACTTGTAAAGATCAGGGTCATTAAATATGGAGATTATTTCCCTTGCCTTTGGGACTGGTATCATGTAAGTATTGATGTAGTGAATCATCAAATTTTAAAGAGATCTATCAAATATACAAATGTCCATTTCACTATTATATTTACAGATTTATTTTCATAATTCTTTAAAGTCCAACTTATCAATATGCAAATATAAAAAAACAAAAAAAACAAATTGCACCTAAAATCACTGGGATCTCATACTTCTCTGTTAAATAAAGACAGGACATCAACAATATAGTCTTAACACTGGATGGTCATGACTAAAAGGCCTTTGAACATTGGCCTGTTTGATCAGTGTTGGCAAAAGATACAAGAAAATATTTATTAGCTTTCTTTCAGATCAAAGAGTAAAGGTGTATTTTGTTGTTTTGAAAAGAAAACTAAAAGGAAAATTCACCTTTTACAAATAACAATAATTCTTCAACAACTACCAGGTATAACTGCTTGTATACAAATTGCTCAAAGAATCTTCAAAGTTCATCCAAGCTTTTAACTATCATTATTTTGTTCTACCTTAATGCATTGGGAAACGACAAGCATAAATTTTGAGATTAACTTACTTTTCTAAGAAAAAAGAAATCTTTTACTGTATGTATATTTCTGTAACCTGACCTGTTTTTACAACCACTTACCTACATTTTTTCTTGTAGGAAATACTTCAGTGTAAAAGCTTAAACTGTAGACTTTATTGGTCAAACCTTTGTTTACTGTTGTATTTGCTGAATTAGGCACATAATTTTGTTTGCCTCAGTCTTTGAATAACAGATTACATCACCTTCAATGCTACTGTAGAAGCAAAATTTATTACACCTGGCTGTAACTAAATGTTCACCAAACTGTTTTAGCATTCAGAAACGACATACGGTTCTGTATGAAAGTACCACAAAGTGATGAATATAGTTACTTTTTCATTGCTTCCATTATCCTATTGAATGTCTACAAAGACATTGAAATTTTCCTCATTTGACAGCATAATTACAAGAGACACAGGCTTGTGTCTCTCTGGTTAAAATGGAAAAAAAATTCGAACACTGTCAGATATTTGCACACTTATTTATAGTTTTATCTGCTTCAAGATTCTGTTTCAAAAGCAATTATTTTTTGTATTTATTTAGAAAAGGCAATTTTGTAGTATATTTGGATTGGTACATTCAATGGTTTTCTTTACAATGACTAGAACATCATATCGGTGTCGTCCCAATTATTTTACAGCTAAATATTGATGGTGAACCCAAACACTATGTAAATATCCTGTGGTATAATATTTTTTTAAACAACCAATGCATAGTCTTTACTTACCTACCCATCTGCCCATCCATCATTACACACACACACATGTCTGTATGTGTGTGCCTGTTGCTCGTTGAGAACAAAACAAACCACAACTAAAGTGATGATATGATGAGATTTAATAGATTTATTATATTTTATTAAAATGGTAATCCTAACAAGTGTACACTCGGTTCTGTTCTTTGTAATATTTACAAGCAGATTTCCTGAAAATAAGTGGTACATGTTTACTCATTTGGCAGACAGTATTTTAATGATACATACAAGCATATGCACGTACGTACATGCATAGATACATATATACATTCATATATACATGCAAGCATATTTACATGTGTACATGCTTGCATACATATAAGCATGCATGAACACAGACAGGCAGGCAGGCAGGCAGGCAGGCAGACTCTACATGCATATGTATATGTGAGAGTGGAAGGTTCGTAGAGTTTGCTATTGGAATAACCATGCGAGGGATAATAGTATCCATTCATATTATGAGTATCATTTACCTATGCTATCCTTGGGTATGCAAGCACCCTATTCTCATAAGGTACAGGTAACAACAGAATAAAGAAAAGTTTATCAGGAATACAATTTAAATAAGCAGAAAATGGAGAAAACTTTTCATCAACAAACAAATTGACCAACATTGGTTAATTATTTTTTAATACAAAACATGACGTTACATTTCTTATGACCGTTTCTGCTGCCAATGTTAGTCGGTGCTTACGAAAGAAATTCCGCCATCTTTATAGCACATTTGATCTAATACATGAAATAAAAGAAGGGAAGAGGAAAGAACAGGGCCTCGAGATGAGGCCAGAAAGCTCAATATATTAAAATCATACTGTGCTGCAATGTAGAGCTTGGAGTCGATAGGCAAAAGAGTGACCTAGCAGTGATCTAGGGGAATATTGATAGGTTATCTCTTTATAAAGGGGAACCAGAGTGTAAATAGTAGTGAAATGAAACTAGTACTAAAGTAAGACAGGAATTACCAATATGCCCAGAAAAAGAATAGTACTTATGATATCGTGAATAGGGCTAATTAAGATTTATCCAAAAACAAAAACCGTAGAGTTCTTATAATGGTGTATTTACTGAAATATTTTAGAGACCACCACCTGATGTCCATAATGGAATTGACCAAAGTCTATCCATCTCTACAACTGGTCAGTTATATTTAAACCAAGGGCAAAGTGAAGACCGTTACAGGGATGGACGTAAATAAAGGGTGTGGGGGAGAAGACTGTGACATAAGTGGCACGAGGCTGCTTATGCCCTTCTACAACATCACACAAGTAAAAATTAGATAAATACTATCATCCAAAACGGCTGTAATTTTTTTACAGTTAAGGGGAGACAACTTATATGAGAGGTGCATACTAGTGGAAGTTACCTACGAAATATAATGCTGAATCTGACATCCTAAATCGTCAGCAAAATTCCAAGTGGTAGTAATACTAGACGAACAAATAAATGTCTACACGTTCCTAAGTATATTCTGCCACATAGGTACACCAGAGGGAAAAAGTACAAAGCCCCCAAACATCTAAGCAATTAAAAATTAAACCACTTGCTAATTACTACTGTGGTTACAAACTTCATGTCCCACCGCAGTTTACTAAATCTTAGTTAATATGTATTATATTATAATAAAAATTAGATTGTTCATATCAATAAATGTATTACTTATATTAACCCTTGCGTGGGTGCAGCCATACTGGGTATACCACAAAATTAGACTTTCATTTAATAACAATAAGCCCAAGTGTACTAATATCACATTGGAAGTCATCTACTGCAGTGCCCAAATACAGACCTATACAATCTAGAATGGGGAAAGTTAACATTAGGTTCTTAAATTTAAGTTAAATTCTTCAGTGGCGGTAGTGTTGTTCCTAAGTGGGTAGGGCTAAAAGGGTCTACTTTAAGTGGAGGTAGACCAGTATGCTGGTTGAAAAATTAAGCCCAGATTGCAACAAGTGGCAACAAGCTTACCCATAGTATAAAAGGTACAGAAAAAATAAAATTAGTTACCAGGATGTTTTAACATTGGGGTTAAATAACTATGCCCTCTGTGTTCTCCATTAGGTTCATGATTGAAATATCTGGCATTTGCTAAAGGGGGTTGGTAAGTTATATTAAAATAGCACCAAGAGCCCCTTACCACAGATATAGTAGCCCTTGATATTAATTGAAGGCCATATATAAACTCCTCAATTGAAGCTAGTTTGTTAGTAGAACATACCAGGGCCCTTTTGGGTGTTCTATAACAATACCCCTATCTCTTCATCAAAATATCCGAGTTTAAATCCCACTTCCCACCCATAACAACTACCTACATTATTAAGCCATTTCTCCTTAATATAACCCATTAACCCCCTTTAGCAAATGCCAGATATTTCAATCACCAACCTAATGGAGAAGACAGAGGGCATAGTTATTTAACCCCAATGTTAAAACCCCCTGGCTGTTGCAATCTGGAAGTAATTTTTCAGCCAGTATACTGGTCTACCTTCTTTTAAAGTAGGCCCTATTAGCCCTATATATATATATATATATATATATATATATATGCGTGCGCACGCACGTGTATACACACATACGTACAAGCGTTAGCTATGTCCGCCTGTTTTGGGAATATGTTATGTTCTGACAAACATATATTTTAGTTTGTGCTGCTATATAATATATATGGCAATGAACTATTGTAACTTAAAATATTTCTGTAATATTGTATTTTGCACGGAAACTGAAATATGAAGATTACAAGGCTATCATACACCTTGCAGTTAAATTTATATGCTCTTTCACCTAAGAACTTCAAAATTTTGTGAACGATAAACTTTCCCACTCTTATTTTTTCTTCTCCATGTGGACCTTAAACTGTAGCTATGATCTTCTGTTGAAATTCACTGAGCTGTAGGCTGCGCATTCAGAGAAAGAACAGATACAATAAATTAAATCTATTCCAGTACCTGAAGGCTATTTTACCAATCTAGGAAGGAGGGAAGTAGCATTGTTCTGACAGATCTGAATGTTCAGAATATACATAGACATAATTAAATTCTTCAAAAACTTAAAACGATATTAGTGTGGAACATCAGGGCGCATGAATTATCAAGGAGACATTAACACTGTTGGCAGGGGAACACGTCACACTTTGAAGTAGTTTGTCCGCTTTGGTCTCCACCTAGCACCCAACTCTCACCTGCAGATCCAAGTCGTCATTTGCATGCAATGGAGACTACATGCTTGTAAACTGCTTCTTCAGGTGAAGGTAGCCACGAGTATGTAACTTGTAGTGAGTTAAAGCTTGACAATCTACACACCAAGACTTTTCATCTCCCAGCTACCTTGACCGCGTCTTGCCATGGGATTGAAGTTGATCTCAGACGAATGAGTGAAGTTGACGGTGCGCAAATATTCACTTTAAACCACTGGTTCCATATGGCCGTTGGGGATCCATATAAGATATTGTTATTAAAAATTATCTGAAATAAATTGGTCATATTTCTACATTACACTAAATATTTTATTATTTTTTTAAAATGCAATTTGCAATAATATCTATTTTAAACCTCGAATGGCTATGGGGATTCATGCAAGTAAAATAGAAATTAAACGGGTCCACAAGTAAAAAATGGTTTGAGAACTTCTACTTTAAGTAGTTACCGCAAAAGCCATTAGGAATCGGATAAGTAGCTGCGGCAAATGATTTGTGGAAATGAGTTATGTCCCTTTACGTTCTGAATTTAAACAGTTTTAAAGTTAACTGTACAATTATATCTCTTAAATTCAATAAAAAAAGGGTACTTAGGAATTACTAAAGTCGAGAAGATCGAATATACGCAATTTATTGTCTTTGTGCTGTTGTTAGAACATTAGAATGTAACACTGAAGAAAAGAAAAAAACTTAATTTTAAAAAATTGAAACCGATTATATACGAGCGGGTGTGGAAATTGTGTACCTTGAAACGTATTTTTTAAATTATTTCCCATTACTTTTAAAATATTTCGAAGTATTTTTTTAAAAAATGAAAAAATTATTTTTATACATTTCGTAGTTGTTGGCTATAGGTTTCTGGCTCATCGCTTGTTTGCTGCTTTACGATTGCGAGGAATGTCACAAGAGAAAGTCCATGTAATACGGACTCAATAAACGCGCACACATGCATATATGTATACAAATATGTCTGTGTGTGTTTGTGTGTTTGTACGTGCGTGTAAGAAACAACGGATACGCGTCGCTTCATTACAGCTGTTTACAACAGATTTCTTTAATAGATTAATGAGTACATTACAACATAACTAATAAAAAAAAAAGCTGCTTTCTTCAGATGATACAGAGCATTTCAAACAATATTAGAATACTTTATCGCCGTGGGTGAGCCAAACCTGATCCCAAATTTGTAAATATATCTATTTCTTTATTGTCCACAGGGGGCTAAACATAGAGTGGACAAACAAGGACAGACAAAGGGATTAAGTCGATTGCATCGACCCCAGTGCGTAACTGGTACTTAATTTATTGACCCCGAGAGGATGAAAGGCAAAGTCGACCTCGGCGGAATTTGAACTCAGAACGTAGCGGCAGACGAAATGCCGTTAAACATTTCGCTCGGCGTGATAACGATTTTGCCAGCTCGCCGCCCTAAAGTTTGTAAATATATCGGATCGGCTAATACATCTTTCAAACGTCGCTTCCACAATTTCAGAGTCCAAAAAAGACGCTTTGTCATGTCCCTGGCCCACCATATGTGGCACCTCAAAGATCAAGGGACCCTATGTGATATTAGGTGGAAAATATTAGACCATCCAGGCCCATATATAAATGGGAGTGGCCGTTGCGACATCTGCATCGCGGAGAGAGCCAAAATTCTTACGGACTATACTAAACCTGATGCGTTAAATAGTCGTAAAGAGATTTTCTCTAAATGTATCCACTTCAAGCGCTACCAACTGGAAAATTGGATCTCTCCGTTTGCTGGTTAGGGTTTTCCAGATCTATCCTCTGGTTCAGGGGAGACAATCCATCCTCATTAACATTTTTATATGTTAAGACTCAAATCTCGATTTCTGAGTGTTTCCTCACGTCCGCGACGTAGAAAGTTCAAATTTTGTCTTTGTATAGAATCTGACTAGCTGTCCACAAGTCTTTGCCTTTGAGGATACGAAACCTTTGTTAACTCTATGTCCTAAATATAATTTTTTTGTTATATATATTTATATATACAAACAAATAAGACGATATTTTTCGAACGCAGAGTTGCCGGTAGAACGGCAGAAAAATTTGACAACAACCAGCCACGGGACTCGAACCCATATCCCTCAAAGACTCCGGCTAAGAGCTTTACCATTATGCTAAACTGCCCGCGTACAAATTCATCGCCCAGTTTACCCTGTATCTCTACTGTTCTAGCGGCAACTCTACTTTCGAAAAATTATGATTTTATTTGTAACGTACAATACACATTTTCGCCACTTCTAATAAAAACAAATATGGATGGTTAATGGGTTGGATGTGATAGTGAAGAACAAGCAAAAACTGAAATATGCATGTACACCCATCACCTAATTTTCAAATCAGTGTTGACTCTAGAGAAAATCTGTAGAGATAACTTTAAACAATGATTTTAAAGCATTGCTAACACAAGTGAAGTACAGTATCGATTGATTAGCTTTTAATATACTTGGTAGTATATTATGGTTGCTTAACAAATTACGGTTTTCTTACAGCATTTAACACTGGAGTATGTTTCTGTGAATGTGAGCTGTTGCTTCTTTTACATACCGCATGATATTTTCACAAGCCTCTTCCAGTAAATGTAAAATAGCGATTTTTTTTTTACTTCATGCGTCATTTTACTTTATATTCCATGATGGTTTGGTAAGTAGGAAGTAGCAGCATTCATATTCTTAGAAGACTCTCCGAGACCGATAATATTCATCAGGCTTATGTTTTTCCTCAACAACTACAAGTGGATGGCTGTATAAATAATCACGGTGGATTCTCTTGTCATAAACGACAGAAGGTAATCTCTTGCTAAACAACCTTCACAAATGATATGTTTATAGCGATCAAATATTTGTGCTATACATTTCTTCTATCAAATCGACGTTGCCTATATAAGTGCATGGTGTGCCACACACCAGATATCAGAGTGATTCCAAAGCAACGAGAGATGGAGTGTTTTGCCCTTGAACGAGTGTTTTGTCCGGGAGTCGAAACCACGATTTCGCGATCGTCAGCGCAACACGCCTAACCACAGGGTCAAGCGCCTTTACATGTAAATAGCCAAACGCCTTTATTTATAAAAACTCATAATATAGAGGAGAGAACCCAGGTACTTTATGCTGACGCTGCCATCACCACCACCACCACCAACACCGCCACTACCGCCATCATCATCATTAACATAACAACTACTACAGCAGGAGCAGCACCGGTGTTTTTGGTGGATTTCTATGCTGCAAACATTTGGGTCAGTTCTCCAGTGTGCTTCTAAATTTCATCTGCTTCTGTCACGTAAACCACGAAGAAAAAAAAAAATGGAAAAAGAAAAAAACTTTCTCTGCCTGACTAATCAACAAAATAAAACAAAATAAAATAAAAATAAAGTATAATTTTAATGTCATTAGACCTTTTGTCTTAATCAAACTTGATTTGTTAAGGCTTGTTTGACCTCTACTTATTACAGGAATATTTCAGTTAATTAAATGTCTGGACTGTCATTCCCCCCCCCCGTTTGAATGTTACTGAATTAAAATTTACGAGTTGTCGCCTCTTTACTTTAAACAGATTTTAATTCCAAGCGCTATCACGACTTTGCCAAAACCTCTTATGATCCGCACTAATCTACACCAATTTTACAAGTACCTGTATTTCATATTTCATTTTTCTTTTTCTTTTTATTTGTTGCAGTCGTTCGACTGCGGCCATGCTCAAGCACGCTTCTTTTAGTCGAAGAAATCAACCGCAGGTCTCTTTTGCCGAACCGCTACGTTACGGGGATGTAAACATACCAACATCGGTTGTCAAGCGATGGGTGGGTGGGAGGAAAAAACACAGACACAAATATATA